>NW_022196915.1:44104037-44116755 GCF_008632895.1 Mastomys coucha
AAAAAAAAAAAAAAAAAAAAACACTTTTTAAAGTGACACTGTCCGAGAATGTGAGAGCCTTGCCTGGCCTCTGCCTGAGTCAGTCAGGACAGGCTGGAGTTAGCTAAAGTAACAAGCTCATCTTCTCTGGTGTTGTCTTAATTAGGGTTAGTATTGCTGTGATGAAACACCATGGCCAAGAGCAAGTTGAGGAGCAAAGGGTTTATTTGGCTTGCCTTTCCCATCACTGTGCATCATTGAAAGAAGTCAGGACAGGAGGATCACAAACAAGGCAGGAACCTGGAAGCAGGAGCTAATGCAGAGGCCATGGAGGGGTGCTGCTTACTGGCTTGCTCCTCACTGCTTGCTCAGCTTGCCTTCTTACAGAACCCAGGACCACCAACCAAGGGATGGCACTATCCACAATGGGCTGATCCCTCGCCCATCAATCACTAAATAAATGCCCACAGGCTTACCTCCTCCTCTAGTGACTATAACTTATGTAACATGCTGAGCTAGACTATGCATAGTAAGCGTCTGCCACGGCTCCTCAGTACTGTCCTCCTCTTTGAGTTCATTCCAGTCCACGTGTATGTTACTCTTATAAAAAAAAAAAAAAAAATCAGAGTGTTTGATTCCTGAAACTCTGCAGACAGAAAACTAGCCAGCACAGGTGTCCAACAACTGGGATCATTTCCCCTCCCCTACAGGCCAGCTGTGGTGCTGCCCAAAGACTAGATGCTACAGCAACTTCTGCCTGGAAAAAGAAGTGTCCAGTGGAGAAACTGGTCAGTGTGAGAGCTGGGGACACGTGACATGCATTGGCCACCTGACATTCTTTTGGTCAAAGAAAAACATCCTTTCCCAGATAGAGGGGTCTTCTCCTCTTCTTCCTCCTCCTCCTCCTTCCTTCTTTCCCAATTTTGACATGATTGTTGGTCTCAAAAGTTACCAAACCACCAGAGTGATCTGCGTACCCTTAACTCGTCTCCTGTGAAGGGGCAAAGTATAGAAACTGGCAACATGGCTGCTCCATTAGGGGAAAGATTTTTACAGTGGGTAAGAGAATATATCAAGGGGGCACCTGGAGGAGTCCAGAGCAGAGGAAAGGAAAGCAGACTAGACATGACCAGGGCTGGGGAAACGGGAGAGAGTAATGGACTTAGTAAGAGATGGAGCATGGGCAGACAGCGCAAGAGTAGAGAACAGGAAGTACCAAGACAGCAAGAGCTCTGGGTGGACAAACCACGTGGATTATACAGAGGATGAGTGACTGGGGGCAGGGACTCCTTTTGGGTCAGAAAGCTGGCTTTTATCTAAGCCCCAGAAATCCTTCCATTATCCAGCTAGAGCTCACTTCTTGACATGTGGAGGGAGGGCCTGAGACCTACCGCCTAAAAGTAGTATGTTGGGTAGTGTGATGTCACTGACTCTGTCCTTGGATGCCACCTGGAGTCAGCCAGATTCACGTGCACTGAGTAATGTGATCACAGGATTTGTGAAACTGCTACCACGGGACGGACGGAACATCCCAGTACCACGGAGCGGGCCCCGTTGTGGCCACACTCGGCTTCTTCATCGTGCTCATGCTGATCCCAGCACTGCTGTGCTGTTGTTCTCCATTCTCAAGTATTGTGTGGGAAACATAAGGAGCGTAGGCGTTTCCACCCGGCGCGACATCCCTCATGAGCTCTCCAAATTCTACATATCCCTGCTTTTGTTTGGAGAGTCTCGCTATGTGACCCGGACTGGGCTCAAATTTACAATCCTCCTGCCTCAACCTCCCTAGTGCTGGGATTACAGACACTTGTCCCTTGGCTCCTGTGTTGTCTCCTGGAGCACGGAAGGATGAAAATAGCTGTAACAGCCAGGCTCCCACATACTCAGCTCTGTGGCTTGGTTAGGAAGTTTGGCTTGGCCCTACCATCCTTTCCCCGTCTGGAGTGAGGTGCCATATGCTAGGTTATCAGTGCTACATTCACCAGAGCTCTCAGAGCCGAAAGGGAGGTGGATGCAGGAGGAGTCGGACGGAACGCTGGCCGTGGACCAACCCGCTTCATGGAGGTAGGTCAGGTCTCTGAGAAGCTGCCAGAGCTTAGCCACCAGAGCTCTCAGCCCACTGGGCAGCAAAGCCTGTCATTCTATTTTCATACATTGAACAATTACACAGCTTCCAACATTTCTCTTCACTCTAAATCCACAGACCTGGGTTGGTGGAAGAATCTCAACCTCATGACAGAATCAGCAATGAGAAGTTTTATTTTATTTTGAAAAATAAGTCAGGGGAGTCTCAGCCAGGAAAGAAAGAGTGGGAGGTCGAGCATTGGGAAATGGATGTGGAGTCCTTTACTGGAACTGTTGCCATGTGAACTTAGGCTTCACAGTCCAGCCCAGAGTCATAGTTCGTGTAACAGCGGAACTCATTGGCCAGGTTTCGGGAGTGTTCTGGAATAAACTTGCACATCTTCACTCCCAGGAGCTGAGCTGCCTGCTCTTCCATGATGGCTCCTACAAGGAACAGACCAAGTGAGCTAAGGGTCAGAAGCGACTCTAAGCATAGCTGATCTGAGCTGCTAGATGAAGACCCCAGGAATAATTGGGGGACGACCCCACTGCACATAGGATACAGTCTTTATATTCCTCTTTACTTCCTCTAACACGTTTGCAAAGTGTGTACCTTCTCCACTTCTTTCTATTGTGAGTCCGTGTGTGTTGTGGGGTGCACAGATGTTCCATGTGCATGCATGTGCCCATAATGGTGGTGGCTAGACAAAAGGAATATCTAACATGTATACACATGTGCACACACATGTGCACATGTAAAACACTTCATGTCATCCAGTTCACAATGGCCCTCTGGGGCACAGAGAGGTCACATAACTTGGTTAAGGTCATGCAGTAAATGGCAGACTCAGGATCCAGTTCCAAGATTTCTGGGAACTTGTAAACCCGGCACCTGACAGAGGCTCTTAGAGGGTGGCACCAACCTGTGCACAGCAGAATCTTGCCCCGCGTCAGGAACTGGATCGTTTCGGATGTCTTCCTGAGACATTCCTCAGACAGGTAAGGAGGATCTGCAACCACAACGTCAAAGCTATGTGCAGCGATTCCCTCAGGCAACTCCAGTGGGTTATTGTAATCATAGAAGATAAATTCATCTCCATATATGGCGAATCTTCTGTCGTATTCAAAGATGTACACAGAGATGCCCTCCCTACGAAGCTCCCGGAGCTTCTGGTACACACTGGGCGCGCTCACACACGCGATTCTGGAAGTAAGTGCATAGTGTGAGGTCAGGAATGGTGCAAATAAAAACTTCTTTGGTTTTTTGTTTTGTTTTGTTTTGAGACAGGGTTTCTCTGTGTAGCTCTGACTGTCCTGGAACTCACCCTGTAGACCAGGCTGGCCTTGAACTCAGAAATCCGCCTGTCTCTGCCTCCCAAGTGCTGGGATTAAAGGCATGCGCCACCACTGCCCAGCAAATAAAAACTTCTTAAAAGGCTCTGTACTCAGGAACTGTTTGTTTATTTTTTTCTAATTCCAGAAAAAAGGTATTTTAATTCAGTTCCACTTAAAACTTAAAATTCTGTACCCCATATTAACCATATTTTCACATACAGGAAATTTACATATATTCAGTTGTATATGAGCTGTACCACCATATACATACATACATACACATATACATACATCTGCATCCATGTGAAGTCTATAACATTTTACTGTATGTATTTGTGACTTTTGCATCTGATCCTTTTCTAAAACAAGTAACATATAATATGTTTATTCCCTAAAAGGCAGATCCTATGAATGTTTAAGGTTAGTCTCTTTTGAAGACACTGTACATAAGGACCCAGTACATCTCCTGAAGGCTCACCACCTTAAGCCGTGTGGCTTCCAGTGTGTGAGGTTTTGGGAAGGCTGCCCTGTTTACATGCAGGCCATTTTTGTCAGTTCACATGATTACTGGGGCATCAAGTACAGTGCCCAATTTTCATGTTAGATGAAATTACACCAAAGATCTCAAGTTTTCTTCCAAATGTCAGTGTTTGGAAACAGCATTTATTACAGATGCTCAAACCTCAAGTCTTCTGGGTGAGATCAACAAATACACTGGACACAAGAAGGGAAATACTAGAAACCCACTAATAACAGAATTCAGTTTAACACTGATGGCTGTCATTTTTGACCTTAGTTCCTCTGGTCCTAAAAATAAGACCCATAGGGCTGGGGAGATAGCTCAGTGGTTAAGAGTACTGTCTGCTCTTCAGAGGTCCTGAGTTCAATTCTCAGCAACCACATGGTGGCTCACAACCATCTGTAATGAGATCTGATGCCCTTTTCTGGTGTGTCTAAAGACAGCAACAGTATATTCACACATATAAAATAAATAAATATTAAAAAAAACCTCAAAAAAAAATAAGACCCATAAAACAAAAAACAAACAAACAAAAAAAAACTACTCTGAATATTAAGTGTGGGATTTATAAACTCATCAGCTCTACCTCTTAGAGAGAGACTCTAAAGATGTCTTTCTTCTAAAATAGAGACCAAAATTTCCTTGAACAAAGTAAGCTCACATTTTCTTAAAGGAAGTAACGGTGTTAGCAACATTTAAAGAAAAGTCTACAAGCTTCATTTCTGAGGAATCTAGTATTTAAAATGTCTAATTCCAGCCAGGCATGGTGGCACAACCTTTAATACCCACACTTGGGAGGCAGAGGCAGGAGAATCCCAGTGAGTTTTAAGGTTAGCCTGGTCTACAGAGAAAGTTCCAGGACAGCCAAGGCTCTGTCACACAGAGAAACCCTGTCTCACACAACCAAAATCAAACCAAACCAAACCAAAAATTTCCTATAACTCACAATTTTGAGGCTGAAAGACTATGCTTATGTTTATGGAAAAAATATAAAGAGTATCAAGGACACATTATGATTACAGTTAGACGTGGCTTGCCCAAAGCCTGAATCACCTATTATTTCAGGGTAAATCCTAGCCCAGCCTAAGTTGTCTGTTTGAGATGGGATCTCGTGTGTCCCAGGTTAGTCTCAAACTCACCCTGTAGCCGTGACAACACTGGACTTCTGATTCCCCTGCTTGCACCTCCCGAGAGCTGGGGCTGCAGGCCTGACACCCCACCTGACACCCCTCTACTTTGGGTGTAGAGCTACAGGTGACTCTGGGAGCGGACTGGGTCCTGGAGACTACAAAGAAGGCAGGCTAGACCTTTTAGCCTTTTCTCTCAATCCCCTTTGTAACTTCTAGATTTGTGTTATATGCATGTACTACCAATTTTAAAAGACTTAAGGGCCAGAGATGTGCCTCCACAGGCAAAGCTTTGCTGGGAAAGCCTGATGACCTTATTTTGCATACCTGGAACCCTTGCAAAGTAGAAGATGAGATGGACACCCAGGGCTGTGCCCTGCCCTTCTCCTGTGTGCTGTAGTATGCTTGTACTCTCACATAAAAACAAGTAAACACACATCACATATAAACAGTACAGACAGACACAAGTATACACGCATCACATATAAACAGGACAGACACAAGTATACATGCATCACATATAAACAGTACAGACAGATACAAGCATACACGTATCACATATAAACAGTACAGACAGAAACAAGTATACATGCATCACATATAAACAGTACAGACAGAAACAAGTATACATGCATCACATATAAACAGTACAGACACAAGTATATACACATCACATGTAAACAGTACAGACAGACACAAGCATACAAACATCACATGTAAACAGTACAGACAGACACAAGTATACATGCATCACATATAAACAGTACAGACAGACACAAGCATACATGCATTACATATAAACAGTACAGATAGACACAAGCATACATGCATTACATATAAACAGTACAGACAGAAACAAGTATGTCTTGAAAAGGAGTTAATTTTAAACTTAAGCTTCTAAAGTAAGATATGTTTCTTCTTCCTTTTTCTTTTTAAAGACGTAAAATATTTTTACTTTATGTGTATGAGAGTTTTCTGTGTACCACATGCACACCTGGTGCCCATGGAGGCCAGAGAAGGCACTGGATCCTCTCCAACTGGAGTTATAGATAGCTGTGAACTGTCATGTGGGTGTTGGTTTGAATCCAGGTCCTCTGAAAGAGCAGCCAGTGCTTTTAAAATAACAACAAAGCATTTCTGCAGCCCCTCTAGTTGTTTTGTGTTTGTTTTGTTTTGTTTTGTTTGTATGTATGTATGTATGTATGTATGTGGGTGTGTACATGGATGTGTGTGCACAAATGCATACATGGTCTTCAGAGGCCATTAGAGAATGTCAGCTCCTTTGGAACTGAAGTTACAGGTAGTTGCGAGCTACCATGTCAGTGCCTAGAACCAGGCCGGGCCTCTTCATGAGCAGCTAACACTTAACTCCTACCTGTCTCTCCAACCTGACATGCTCCTTACAGAGGCTGTGAGGGCTTCGTGAGTGAAGCACTCATGCAGCCGACAGTAAACCCGCCTGTGGCTGTGCTGTGCTGTGCTGTGCTGTGCTGTGCTGTGCTGTGCTGTGCTGTGCCTGAGGAGGACACGAGCTCCTTGTACAGTGCCTTTGCTGGGCAGAAAGGCAGAAGGAGCCTTGAGGCATTCGAGAACGCTGCTCCTCATGAAAATAAGCAGAGGTTTTCAGGCAGAGGAACAGAGGGACTGCGTGCAAATGCCTCCATGGCCAGGCTCTGCGGGCTGGTTTCTCCCAGGTGCCTGGCTCCTCCCTGGCCTCAGTGGCTTCTTTACTGTGCAGAGAATAAGCCCTAAGTGGGAGATCTGTACCATCCTCCCTCCTCCCAGTGCTCAGGGAGGCTGGAAGACTGTAAGAGCCGTGGGTGGTGGACAACTACAAGCAAAGTGTTTTCTGAACACAGGGCAGTTAGATACAAATGCACAGCCCTTGAGACAGCATGCTCAAAACCAGTGCTGGGTGTGGTGGCTCAGACCTCTGTGAATTCAAAGCCAGCCTGGTCTAAATATCGAATTTCAGGACAGCCAGAGCTCCACAGTAAGATGCTAACTCACACATAAACAAAACAACAACAAAAAGATCTGTGTAGGTTCAGGCCAGACAATCTCTAGCATAGAGAGGGGAGGTGGGCACCAAGTTCCACCTCTAGCTAAGGAGCTGACAGCTACTGGTAAAGGGTGTGTCAGCTTTCTTTAAGGCTACAGCCCCTAGTGGTTGTAGCCATATTCCATACAAACTGTACCTGATGGCTTAAAAAGAAGAAGGCATAAAGTTGAATAGACAGGAAGAGGGGGGAGGGAGGAATATCTGGGAGGAGTAGGGTAGTGAATATAATCAAAATGCCTTGTACAAAATTCTCAAAGAACTAATAAAAGTAAACTAAAACAAACAAACAAATACCAAAACTAAAATCCAAGAAAATGTAGAGTATAAGAGTAGCTATTCCCAGGGGTGTGGCCAGAGCAGTGATGCTGCGAGGCACAGCGGAAGGGCACACAGAAGCCACCCACTACACGCTGCCTCTACAGTACTCCATGGCTCCTACAAACACTAACTTGCTTTCAGGAAAAAAAGGTGTCAGGTTTGGTGGTCCACACCTACAATCCAAACACTTGGGGAGTGTGGGAGGCAGGAAGATGAAACTCTCTTTAAAAAAGAAACCGTTGTGTCCAATTAACATGTAATGGTAAAGCTAATAATTAATGGGAAAATCCTATGTATCTAAGAAAATATTATTCCCAAATGTTATCGATTTAACCTTAAATGTCTTATAGAGATAAACCCTTGGTCTCTGGCCATGGGAAGGGGCTGTGAGAGGAAGCTGGGTCAGTGGGGACACGCTTCCTCCATACCTCTGCCGTAGGAGCTGCTCCCCAAGGCCAACTCACCATGACCAAGCCTCCTGAATGAGCCAATATCTCAAGTATTTATCAGCGGCTGAAAGCCAAGAAGCTAAGAAAAAAACAAACAGCAACAGAAAATCAAAAGACAGAAAATCAAGACTTGCTAAGTAGACACAGGGAACACATTCATTCCAATGTATTCCCTCGACCAAGTCTGTTAAGCAAACAAACTTCCATTTTGTTGTGTTGTTTGGGCATACATTTCAGAGGGCAAAGGGAACCGAAGAGAGGGTGGAAAGCGGAAGAGCAGACGAAGATAAAGCTCTGTACTTAGGGAGCTAAAGAGCAGACAGGTGGGTGGTGGTTGGCTCACTTGGCCTGGCATTGGCAGCCAGGGAAGCTGGGCAGTCCCTGGCTTATACCAAAGCATCCCTAAGGGGCTCAGGGTAACGCAGACCCAGGAAACTCAAGACCTGGGAGTGAAGGTGGGGCTAAAAACAGAAGTTGTTGAGAGATCTATTTAAGAAACAGCTTGTTCCTAGGATTCTCTTTCATATCCCCATGTCCTGAGGTAACTGGAGAGACCTGGAGGAATGTTCTGCAGCTTGGTGGATGCTTGGGAGCCCAGCACGGACAACAGAGTGGTACCCTATGGGAATTAGGAGACGGCTAGATGTAGCCAGTGGAAGAGCATGCAGCTAAGCAAGGCTCTGGACTCCGATCCCAGCTCCAAGGCAGGGAGAAGAGACGTTACAAGGGTCCAGAACATGAGCACCAGATGTGTGTAACCTCAGGCAGGAATTAGAGGAATCCTGCCTGGACCTCCAGCCAGCACACCGGATGGACTCAGAAGCTTTCTGGGAAATAGCTCATCCTGATCCCCTCACTACAGATGCCACAGCAGAAGGAGGAACTGGGAGGGCAACTCACTGGTAGATCCTGAAATTACTCTCCAGGCCAAAGAGAATGAACAGATGGGTCCCACCCACCCTTAGGTATGAAGGAAGAGGCAGGGCTCAGCAAATGTGCCAGGAGAACACCTAATGTCCAATAGATATCCAATATCAAATAATTGGGGACAACCACTTCAGCATCAACTCAGAAGGTGTGCAGGAAGGAGGCCCTGCTCAGGAGCTGAGAGCTTAGTATCCAGTCAGGGTGTTATTTTGAGGGAGAAGTGGATACTTTAGAGGGGGTATAGCTGGAGGAAGCAGGTCACTGAGGACAGTGGGGAGGATGACAGGATCATGTCCCATCCTCAAGTAACAGAAGTTCCAGGACAAAGAATAGAAAGCAAACACTCGTGCATTTGCACACACACACACACACACACACACACACACACACACACACACACACCAGCAGTGATGGGGGAAATCAAAGCAATAATTTAAGATATCCTCAAATCAAACAAGAATGAAAAGGCTACTGTGGGACTCCCTAGGGTCAGTGCCATAGAGGAGAGCTGCACATGAAGACCCTGAGAACCAGGGATTAGGGAAACTTCCACACCTGCCGAGGACAGGGATGGACGGAGCACACGTTCTACAAATACTCAAGAGGATGCTGGATTTCTTTTCTTTTCTTTTTGAAAGTTGGGTTTTGTTTTTGTTTTTTAGTGTTGTTGTCGTTGCTGTTTCAAGACAGGGTTTCTCTGTGTAGCCCTGGCTGTCCTGGAACTCACTCTGTAGACCAGGCTGCTCTTGAGATCTGCCTGCCTCTGCTTCGCCAGTGTCTGGCTTGAATGCTGGGTTTCTTAACAGTAACAATTTAAACATTTTCAAAAGCTGGAATTAGATACTCAGCAAAATTATTACAGTTCAGAGAAGGAGGAATCTAAACCATTTTCTAAGTTCACTCCTGCCTACCTCCTCTGTGCAAGCTGTGGGTATGATCCACATAGGTGAGGCTGTAAACCAGGGACTGGAGCATAGGAAATGTATAACCTAGAGCAGAAGTGGCTGGAAGGCCCCACTATGCTGGCCAGGAGAGTCCTCAGGACGAGCTGAGGCAAAGATAGTGGGTGGCCCTAGGAATAATTTTTCCCCTTAAGAAGTTGAGGATATAGCTTGCTCAAAAGCCTATAAAGGGCTTATGAGTCCCTGTCTCAGAGAGAAGGGTGTGTGTGTGTGTGTGTGTGTGTGTGTGTATAGGGGGGGAAGGGTGTCAGAGAGAGGCTACAGTGAATAGATTTCCTAGTATACTCTATACTTAGTACTGATTTTTGTTTTTTCATGACAGAGTTTGTGCATCCCTGGCTGTTTTGGAACTCACTCTGTAGAACAGCCTAGCCTCAAACTCACAGAGATCCTCTTGCCTCTCCCTCACCACTGCCTAGCTGTGGAGTAGTTCTTAGGGAGCCATGAGTGGCGAACCATGTGACAACCTTTACATATTGTAGTTCAGACTTTTAAGAAACTATCTCATTTAGGAAGAACATTTAAAATATTCATTTATATACCTGTGCCTCCTAAGTGACATTGTGTTTCCATGTGTTCCTCACACTAACAATTTGTTCCTCAAATGAGAAGAGAAAAAGAAATAAAGTTTGAACCTCACCTGCCACCTTCACCAGCAGCATTGATCGCTTCCCGTGCAAGTCGCAAAGCAGTGTCCTGACTGTACCAGAACTGGCTCAGCTGCTGTAAAAGGGACAGGTGACACCATCTCAGAATTCACATACACTTCTTTCAATTCACACCTCCTAACCTACTGTACAGACATTAAAGCTTGTCATCAGTTCATGTTTCTTCTAAGTTACAGAATCTACACACTGAGTAGCGAGGGCTGCTAAGATCACAGAGCTAACACCAGCCCGTGCTCCCCCGGTAGCAGAATGTACCCCACTCGAACTGGATTCGGCTTCTAGAGTGGACCACCACCAAACACATCCAGGCAGAGGCAGAGCACGTTGAAGACAGCTGTGGCTGGTCCGTGGTGTCCACAGCTTCCCGTCTTCACCTTCTCCATGTTTCCCAAGTTACTGTCTTCATTACTTACAGTTGTGACTTGCTTTAGTTTTGCTGGGTTGCTTTGTTTTGTTTTGCTTTAAGATTTACTTATTTATTTTATGTATGTGAGCACAGTGTTGCTTTCTTCAGATCGGATCCCATTACAGATGGTTGTGGGCCACCATGTGGTTGCTGGGATTTGAACTCAGGACCTCGGCAAGAGCAGTCAGTGCTCTTAACCGCTGAGCCATCTCTCCAGCCCCTAGTTTTAATGTAGTTCCATCCTGACTGAATTCCCTTAAAGTCCTGGTGGTCCTTACTTATCTATTCATATTTATAAACAAAGGGTGGTGTTAATATGAAGAAACGAAGTTTGGTTTTCCTCTGTGGTCAGCCCATTTCTCCACCTCTTTCCCCCAGCAAGACCTAGCTGTCATGCAAACAGTCTTTGATTTTAAACTCTAGCCAGGGTTTGGGGACGTAGGTCAGTGTTTGCATGTATGGGGCTCTAGGTTCTAGAAGATTATTATTATTTTTTTTTAAAAGTCTCTAGTTCAACTATTTTTTTTTAAAGATTTATTTATTTATTATATGTAAGTACACTGTAGCTGTCTTCAGACACACCAGAAGAGGGCATCAGATCTCATTACGGGTGGTTGTGAGCCACCATGTGGTTGCTGGGATTTGAACTCATGACCTTCCGAAGAGCAGTCGGTGCTCTTCCCCGCTGAGCCATCTCACCAGCCCTAGAAGATTATTTTTAAAGTACTGAAAAATCTGTCAAGGATACAAATAAGCCAAGAGCCTGCCATGTGCACCCACACAGTGGGCTACGATCCCTCCAACAGGTGACAAAGATTCAGTGTGTGACTACAGTGGACTGTGGTCCATCCAGAGAGACCAAGGTCCTGGCGTGCTTCATTGTAGAGGAGCCTTGGAAACACTGGGGGAAAAAAATCAGATACAAATCCTACGCATCATGTGATTCCATGGCTATGACATACTCAGAAGAGGCACCAGAACAATAGCAGAAAGTCCATTAGGTTGCCAGGCAATGGGAGGACCGCAGAATGCAGCCCCTGATAGCTAAAGGGGAGAGAGGTAGGTTTCCTCCTGAGGTGCTGAAGTGTTCTGATGGGTTGGAGAGGGCTCAGTGCTTCAGACCACCTGTTGCCCTGGCAGTACCCTGGGTTCCTTTCCAGCACCCACATGGTAGATCTCTACCATCTACAACTTCAGTTCCAGGGCATCCAATACCCCCTCCTGACCTTCTTGGGCACCAGGCGTGCACATGGCACATACATATACATACATGCAGGCAAATATCATATACAGAAAATAAAATGAATGGCTCTGGCCGATGAGTACATGTGGAAGCTAAGCAGACACTCCTTGTCTCTTAACTTTATAAGCTAATTTTCTGTTGGCAATTTTATCCTTCACTTGTTTCCTTACCCTACATCATAAACACTGCATCTTCTTAATATTTTCTATTACTTTTATGTTTAGCACTTCAACCCATGTAGACTTTAGTCCTGTGTGCAGACAGCAAGGACTGAAGGTTGTTAAGGACAATGCAGCACCCGATACCTGCTGTCACTCTGAATGGTTTTTTCTGGCAAGTATCTTTATGCTCTGTGCTGTCCCCTTGCCCCTTCCCCAGCATCTACGCTGAGGTCCTTACTTTGTCATCACAGTGCACGTCACAGCGGCCAGTGCTCCCACCTTAGAATACCCTGCTTTGTTTACTACTGCCCTATCCTTGATTGTTTATTTATTTTATTTATTTATTTATTTATTTTTGGTTTTTTTGAGACAGGGTTTCTCTGTGTAGCCTTGGCTGTCCTGGAACTCACTCTGTAGACCAGGCTGGCCTCAAACTCAGAAAGCCACTTGTCTCTGCTTCCCAAGTGCTGGGATTAAAGGCGTGGGGCACCACCGCC
>NW_022196915.1:44116765-44183890 GCF_008632895.1 Mastomys coucha
TGTGTATGAGTACACTGTAGCTATACAGATAGCTGTGGGCCATCTGGTGTGTGGCTGCTGTTGAACTCAGGACCTTGTTGAACTCAGGACCTCTGCCTGGCCCTGCTCGCTCTGGTGTAATTTTCTGCAGCTGTCTTCAGACACTCCCGAAGAGGGCGTCTGATCTCATTACGGCTGGTTGTGAGCCACTATGTGGTTGCTGAGATCCGAACTCAGGACCTTTGGAAGAGCAGTCAGTGCTCTTACCCGCTGGGCCATCTCGCCAGCCCCCCTATTCTTGATTGTTTATTAGCTCATATTATTTTTGAAGTTTTATTTGTATGTGTGTGTCCTCTTGGAGGCTAGAAGAGGGTGTTTAAATTCCTGGAGCTGGAGTTACAGGCAGTTGTGAGCTGCCTGCATTTCTCTAGCCTACTGTTGATGTCTTTGTGTTACGAGTTTCAAATGGTTATTTGGAGACAGGGCTTACAGCTCAGGCTGGCCTAAAACTTACCATGTACCCCAGACTGATGTCAAGCTCACAGCCATTCTTCTGCCTATCAGGCCTGGCTAAATGTCTTTTTTTTTTCTTCCTTCCTTTGGACTCCTGAAATTAAATTCAGTGCCTTGTATGTGGTAGGTTTATCTGGAAGGGTTTACTAGTCATGATCTGTATTATTCAAAACAAGACAGCCTTCAAAATTACAACAGCTGAATTTGCAAATGGTATGCAGAATTCTTTAAGTCAGTAACATTTTCTGGCTAAGAAACCCAGGATGCTTATGTATTTCACATTTAGTTTGCACAGCACTGGCTGAATATTTACTTGTAAACACAAGCTTCTCAATGTTTCCCAAGGCAGAGTGTGCATATGCACTTCACAAATGCCTGAATTCACGTCTGCCTCTTCATGGATCCTCCATGGACAGGGGACATTATGGAGCCTGGTCACACCGCACCGCAGAGGCAGGGGACGGCTGAGTCACAGGAGCTGTCTACAGAGAGGCTCCGAACAGCCCTCCTTATCCCATACTGCCAGTGGCCTGCGGTTTGGTTTTCTGTGGCATTCCAGAAGAAAATTATTTTCTTTTCTTTTTCCATTCTCTCCTTCCCCTACTAAAGAACTATTGATCCTTTTAATCTCACCTCCCAAGTGGCAAACCAAAGCCCTATTTCTGTACTATAGGCATACAGCTTTAGGAGCAAAGCACCTCTCCCCCAAACTACTAGATTTACAATGAAACGCCTCTTCCCCATATCTCCTGGCTTTGGGGCCCCATTCTTCAGAAGCTATCGTCTTCAGTTCTTGGTTTCTTTCATCCTTTGCCCCACATCTTTACCACTATGCTTAGAATCAATCTCTATCCGATCTGTTCCTATGGCTCGCACTTCACTCTCTCACATACACCCCCTCCCTTCATCTCGTGAGGTAGTTGGAATCCACATCTTAGATAACTGGAACCAACAGTATTAAGCCACATATTATACTAAGAGTACATTCTTTTCCAGTGTGATCACTGGTTTTTCCTAGTTAATACTCGTGCATGATTGCCACCTACCTACCTCCCTCCCTCCCTGTCTTCCTCCCTCCCTCCCATCCTCTATCATAATCAGGGTCTTACATATCCCACACTGGCTTTGAACTTATGTGGCTTGAAACTTCTGATTCTCCCGCTTCCCCCTCCTACGCACTGGGATTACAAGTGTGAGCCATCAGACCCCTCTTGTGCAGTACTAAGGATGAGGCCGGTTTCATGGATGCTAGGTAAGAACTCCACCAATGAGCTGCGTGTGCAGTCCTTCATCCTTACCTTCAGTTCTCAAGCCCTTTATGGGCCTTTGAACAGAACTCTCTTCCTGCAGGGTCCTCATCATTCTATCTTGCCCCCTGGAGCTCTCTCTCCCCTCAAGGAACTGGGACCACTGCTGTGCAGGTTTCAGAGGGCCCCTCCCTGGGACGTGTGGGAACCGTCTCCTGCTCTGTGTGTCAGTAAGCCTCCGTCCTAGCACTCCCACCGACCTTCCTTCCTTGGTTCACATCTTCCCTACAGCAGAGCTCAGACCTGCTTTCCTTCGTTTACTTGCTAGAGCTGAGCTTTCTGTTGGACGTGCTCCAAGTCTAAATGCATCTCTGTTCTCACACTTGACTGACAGCTTAGCTGAATAAATTTTTATCAGAATATTTGCAGCAGTTTAGATTTGTAATTCCTTCCTTCCTTCATTTACCTATCCATTACCTTTTATTTTGAGACAGAGCCCTGGCTGGCCTGGAACTCAACGATCTACCTGCTCCGGCCTCCCCAGTGCTGGGATTAAAGGCGGCTATCATCACAGCCAGCAACTGCAGTTTCTTTAACAGTTTGGGTGGTGGTGATGAGACTGGCCTTATGCTGTGCTGCTGAGGACAACTGTAAGCTCCAGAACCCCCTGTATGCCGGGTAACAGACATGTGCCATTCCATCCAGCTCTAGAGTTCTAGTTTCTAATCAAGTTATTGAGAGGGGTGATGTGGCTCTGATCCTAAGGTTCTAGGAAGACCAGGTCTTCCTCAGGAAGGTCTGAGGATCTTCATATTTGTGTAACCCTTAGATCTCCTTCAATCACCTCTCACCTTACTACTATTTCTTTGACAAGTCTCTCACTAACCCTGGGGCTCATTAATGTGGTTGGATTTGCTGGCTGTGGGCTGTGGGGACCTTCCTGTCTCTACTTCCCCAGCGCTGGGCTCTCAAGGGCACATCATCGATTCTAGCTATTTACATGAGTGCTGAACCTGAACTCAGGGCTTCATGCCTGACAAACTAATACACCCTACTCCTGGATTTTCTTGACTAGCCATATCCAGAATTTTCTTGTGTCTCTGTGTGTACATGTGGATGTGTGTGCATTGCTAGGTATGGAAAATAGGAATACATGTATGGAATACATGCTAGGCAGTGGCTTACCAATGAGCTATAAACCAATGAGTTTGTTTTGGAGATGGGGGGGTGTCTCATGATATAATTCAGGCCAGCCCTGCTGGGGGGCAGCTCTGGCCCTTTTGACAGGGTAGTCCTTGAGAGGAGGTAAGGAGCCATCAAGGGAAGAGAGAATCAGGAGTGGTGGGCTGCGGAATCTTGCAGCTCTGACTGACTAGCAATCAGATTGCTTCTTTATACAGGTTTCACAGAACAAAGACAGACTAATGATTATCCAAATAGTACAAATTATATCATTTGTGTCTGGACACGTGTTTCATTTTTCATTACATGGCCAGGTTTACAAGTTTAGTCACAATTAGAAAGTACAAGTAGAACAGATTTTATTTTTATTATTAGCCCTATAACTCCAATCCAAAGAATCTAAAGATTGTTTTTGTCAAAGCAAACACATTTATATTATGACAGCCTGCTTTTAGGCTGGCAGTGTTCTCAGTTTTAAAGCACTTCAGACAAACAAAAATGTTTATGAACCAGTCTTTTTATGAATAGCAAATACTAACACCTAACTACTTATACCATATTGCTTCATCACCTGCTCTATAAAGAAGGATTATTTTAGTTAATCTATCTCATTTACTGAGTTCTATTCCTCCAGGGTCATATTCTGAATGGACACCTATTTTTTTGTTGTTGTTTTGTTTTGTTTTTTTGTTTTTTCGAGACAGGGTTTTTCTGTATAGCCCTGGCTGTCCTGGAACTCACTCTGTAGACCAGGTTGTCCTCGAACTCAGAAATCCGACTGCTTCTGCCTCCCAAGGTCTGGGATCAAAGGTGTGCACCACCACCACCCAGCAGGGCCACCCATTTTTAAACTACATTTTCAGAGAGCTCTAAACGTATTGTAACAGGAGGCTTTGAGTCTATAACCTTTTCTCCTGGCCAGTCAGAGTCTGTCAATTGTCTCTGTTGACCCTGCACCAATTATACTGTTTGAGATTGCTCAGGGCAGATACACCAAGCAGATTCCTGGAGTAATGGCCTCATTTAGTGATTCCCAGCTAATATTAGTGCTTATCCATGTTTAAGGCTCTCCAGGGCACAAGGAAGACTTCCAAATAGGGCCAGATAGTTATTTCCCTATAAGCAGAAGCTTAGGTAAAAGTAAGTTTAAGACTTTCCTAAACATTTTCTCAGGAAAAGACATAAAGTTAATAATCACAACGCAGAAAGCCCCCAAGAAGGCAACACACACAGTCTAAAACCTAAAGCTGAGAGACGAGCAGCAATGACCACAGCATTAGCTCAGCTGTGCTGGGACCATGTGGAACAGCTGCGCTGGCTTCGTGACTTCTGAAATTTCCAGTGGATATGGTTGTACCACAGCCTTGATCTAATGATCCCCGTCTCAGCCTCCCAAGTCCTGGGATTTAAAAAAAAAAAAAAAATCCCCTCGGGATATTTCCTCACTTTTCTCAACAAACTAAAGTTCCCAAATTAGAAGAGTAAGTAGTGGGAATGAACTAGCTTTTGTAATGCTTTTATATATTTTCTACAACAGTCACATATTACTTTTAGAGTCAGAAAAGAGTTGCATAATTATCTAAAGATTAAGCCGAAGACAGACCACCTAAAGAATAATACTTCAAATGCATGCTGCTTATCTGTAGATCAACCTAAAAGGTGAAAATGCAAAGAGAAGTCAGGCGAAGTGGCACACACTTGTGATCCCAGAACTTACTGGTAGAGGCAGGAGATCAGGAGTTCAAGGCCAGCCTTGAACAAAAAATAAAAATAAAATAAAATAAAAATTACAAGGAAGGAAGTCACGAGAAAGTGCCCTTTGGTTAGATAGAACATGCGGCGTACAGAAGGGGAGCGTTTTTAAGTGGGGTTTAAGGGTGGTCAGAAAACTGTAATACACCTTAAAGGATCTCAGCTGGACACAAATGCAAAAACTGAAACAAACAAACAAGACATAAAACCTTTCTCCACTTACCAAGTGACAAGGAAAGATGGGCCTGTTACTGCAGTCAGCAGACAAATGTGAGCCCTTGTTACTCAGCTGATACTTCAAAATACTGAGGTCAGGGGTTTCCATTAGTAGTTTTATTTTTTTTAATTTCTACTTCTTTTTTATTTTAATTTTTTTGAGACAAGGGTTTGTATGGTCCCTAAACTCATTATTTAGCAGCAGTGGGCCTGAGGCTGTTGGATCCTCCCGCCTCTGCCTCCTGGGTGCTAGGATTACAGGCAAGTACCATTGCCTGCCCCATACCTATTTTTTATATGGCTACAAAGTACATAATGTACAAAACTAGAAATTAACCTATTCTTAAAAATTCTCTCAACTTTCCATTGTATGCTTAAGTACAGCTACACCGTTTGCTGAAATGATCCATTTTTTTTTCCCACTACAGAACCAGCTGGGTTCTACGAAAACCAGTAGGGTGTGCCCTGTGGACAGGACATTACTGTCCCACTACCTGCAAACCCCTTCTCTGATCACCAGCCTGCTAGTCAGAGCCAGGGCAACCTGTGTGCATCCCATCCTAGGACATCAGTCTGCTCTCTGCCTTCCGCCCTTGCTCCCTGGAGCTCCCAGCTCCTGAGTGACAGCAGGTAGAGGGAAGACAAGCGCCACAACTGTACAAACCGCTACTTCCCAACATGGATGCATTCACTTACCCAGTTCTCCTCTATTACCCCAACGTTATATTTATCGTCCCCTCCTGGGTCGATGGACTGCTTCTGCTCAGCATAGAACTCCTGGAGAGCTGCTAAGGTGTGGGAAGAAAGCTGGGGTATGTCGTCGTCTTCTGAATCATCCATTTCACACAGTGTCTGTGGCCTGTAGTGCGAGAATACATGTTGTATGGACTTGTTACTTATGCCCACCAAATAACAATGAGAATCTTTTTTTCTCCATGGAGCCCCAGGTGTTCTTGAACTTGCTCTGTAGACCAGGTCTCAAACTCACAGACGTCCACCTGTCTGAGATTAAAGGCATGCCCACCTTTGCCTAGTGAGAAGTGAATTTTAAACAGAAAGCATACATATCTAGAACATCCTGGGGATGGAGGAATGGCTTAGCAGGTGACATCACTGGCTGTACAGTCCTGGTAACCTGAGGTCAATCTTTGGAATCCCTGTAAAAAAAAGCCAGGTGAAGGGTTGGAGAAATGGCTCAGCAGTCAAGAGCACTCACTGACTGCTCTTCCAGAGGATCTGGTGCCCGCTTCTGGCCTTTACTGGCACCAGACATGCATGTGGTGCATGGACATCTATTAAGGCAAATGCTCATACACATAAAATGCAAATAAAACCAACCAACCAACTAACTGAGGCGGCTTGCATGATATCCCAGGCCCAGTACTGGTAAGAGATAGAAGGTAGAGATAGGAGGTGGATGCAGCAGAAACCCTGAAAGAAGGTATGATAGCCAGGCATGGGGCACACCCCTTTAATCCCAGCACTTGGGAGGCAGAGACAGGTAAATGTCTGAGTTTGGCCACGTCTACATAGCTAGTTCCACACCAGCCAGGGTTACATGGAGACACTGTCTCATAAAGCAAGCAAGCAAACAAGTAGGACCAGGAAGGAACCCACTCCTGGAGGGTGGTCCTCTGACCTTCCCATATGCCAGGTTCCACGCCTACGTCCATGTGCACACACAACGAGCTCTAACAAAAGCACTCTCTCATAGTCTTCTGTCTTTCTTTCCCAGTGGTCTTTAAGATTTTCTCTTTTGATTTATTTCTGCCTTGGTGCACTTTGTACATGTTTTTAGTACTTTGGGTTTACTGAGGTTCTTGGATCTGCAGAGTTTATAGTTTTGTATCAGATTTGATAAAAAGCCTTGGCTATGTGCCTTCTGGGAATCAAACTCAGGCCAACAGGCTTGTCTACAAGAAACTTTACCCACTGAAGCACCCAACCAGGTTCATCTTTGATACACAGTTTTCATCTCTACAAACAGGTAGTCTTTTTCATATCCATACTTAATATGTTCAATCTTTTCTTTACCTGCTTTTCTTTTTTATTTAGGCATTTTGTCCACATACCACATGAATGTCTGGTACCTCAAACCTTGAAGAACTTGTGTATACATAGCCTAGATGTTCCTTAACTTCTTAAACACATGAGGTTTCATAGCTAAGTGTGCGATGGGGGGTGGGGAGTGCTGGCATTGGTGAAAGGTTACTAGATATGCAACAAGCAAAAGTTAACTGAAAACTCAGCAGCTAGTGAGTCTGAGGTGGCTTCATGCAGCTCTGTGCTGCACGGCACTACAGCCCTGGCTCCGCACACAACACATCATGTACTGTGTTGTCTGTACTACGCTCAGTTTTCTACTCTTACAGAAAAAAATGAACCACAGAAAACAGACTTGGTATTTTCCTACTGGCGTTCCTCAACACTGAAGTATCGTATTAGTATTTTGAGGTTGTATTGCATTAGAATATCTGATTTTAAAAACTGTTGTTTGTGAGGCTGGAGAAATGGTTCAGCAGTTAAGAGCAGAAACTGTTCTTACAGAGGATCCGAGTTTGGTTCCCAGCACCCATATAGGGAAGTTAATGACTGTCAGTAACTCAAGCTCCAAGGGATCCAGTGCCTTCTGGCTTCCCCAGGCATGGTCCACACCCGCAAAGGACACATAATTTTTATAAATTATCTCTGGCAATTAAAAAGCCTTTTTTTTTCTTTCGAGACAGTGTTTCTCTGTGTAGCCCTGGCTGTCCTGGAACTCACTCTGTAGACCAGCCTGGCCTCGAACTCAAAAATCCACCTGCTTCTGCCTCCCAAGGGCTGGGATCAAAGGTATGCACCACCACCGCCCGGCAATTAAAAAGCTTTTTAAAAAATGCTGTTGTAACTGGTCACTTGAGTTTCATAAAAAGTCATTTAATAAATTTTGCCTTGGAATTAGCATTTCTGAAGTGGCACTAATAAGATACCTGCCAGTCATGGTATATACTTATTTGAAGTGTTCTTATTAGTCATACCAAAAAGCTGACCAACTCGGGGACATGTTGGAGACTCTGCAGCCTGCAATAGTAAATATTCAGCCATGACATAATTCATTATGTAAAAAGAATCAAGTATGTCTATTAGTATGCAAATCTCTATGCAAACATAAAGTTTAATAGTAAAATTACATATACACCAAAGAGTTGCTTTAAAATAAATGCATAGGGGCTGGAGAGACGACTCAGTGGCTAAGAGCACAGGCTCAGCTCCCAGCACCCAAATGCTGACTCACAACCATCCGTAACTCCAGCTTCAGGGGATCCAATGCCCTCTTCTGGGCTTAGCAGGCACTGGGCATGCACATGGCACACGTATGTACATACATGCAGGCAGAGTGCACAAACGCATCCAATAAAAAATAAGTAAAATGTGTCGTTACTATCAGGAAATGTCTGATTTGATTTTTTCTTATGCCTATGTACGAAGAGTGACAAAAAATTTCTTAGGTGAGGATCATGAGTGTAAAAAGATTTCTATATGTTGCTGTATTTTTTAAATCCCATTTGTTTCCAGAAAAAGGGCTAGAATGTTAATTTTCATTTTGCATTCATAGCACTCTTGCCTATCACAGTACATCCTCTTTCTAAAAGTCTATTTATCCTATATACTCATATATAAACAGAAATATGAATATACGTATACAAAACTCAGTGATATCGTGTAATAAAATGTTAGGGCTTGAGCTATGGCTTAGTGACAAAGTGCTTGCCTAGCAAAAGCATAGGGTTAATCCCTGGCACTACATGAAGAAAATATAAATAACTTCTTTTAAATAAAGTTCAAAACTGTGAAGATTTATAAAAAGGTGCATAAAAGCCATAAGATTATATAGTGGTTACCTCTGTGTGTGAGAACTACGCTTGGTAAGGTTCTATTTACTAAGGTAGTGCTGGGAGACAGACGTTCCCATCTTACTAAGCATTTGGGGGTGGGGGAGAAGCGAAATACGGAAGACAGGGTCTCATTATATAGCCCAGGCTCTCCTGGAGCTCACTATGTAGCTTAGGCTAGCCTCAAACTCGTGATCCTCCTGTCTCAGCTTCCCGAGACTACAGGTATGTGTTACTCTGTGTGGCTGTTTTGTAATTTTTTTTTTTTTTTTTGTAATATCAAAGTAAGTTTGTGAAACTGTTAAGCAGGTCTGAAAAAGGCTGTGTCATAGTAAACTGACCTAGAGTGTTTACTGGCTCATATTTTAGATCAGTGGTTCTCATGGGAGAGCCAGGAGTCACTTTTCTTCTGGGAGAAACACTTGCAAACATCTGGAAACATTTTTGGTTATAATCAAGGGCATTTTTGGCAACCAGTGGACAAAGGTCAGCTATGATGTTGAACTTTCTATAGTTCATAGGACAATCCTCTACTTCAAAGATATATCCAGTCCAAAATGTCCTTAGTGCAGAGGTCCAGAAACCCCAGAGACAAAGAAATGGCAAGGTGGGGACTGCTCTATGACAGAAGTGTGGCTCAGCATCGTAGGGCAACAGGGAAGAACCCGATGAGAAGTAAAGTCAAGGCAGTTTGCCTTGATGGGAAAGAATGGAAATGGGTTACAGGAAGATGGACTACCATAAGCAAAGGAGATCTGCAATGATCAGCAGCAGCAGCAGCAGGGATTCTTCATTTGCATAAAAATCTATTTCCATGCATCAAATCTACCAAAACAACAAAAAACTAACAATACTGTATGTTTCCACAGAGTGTCAAAGTACCTTTTCTAAGATATTTAGATATTGACAACACAGTGTAAACCAGCAGAAAGAGAAGAACCAAAGCTTCATTCCAGAGTCGTTAGTAAACGCAGGAAGGGGACCTGCACATAGGCAAATGGAAGAGAATGGCCTGTCAGCTATCCACCCAGGGTAACTAGAAATGACATTGTTTTCAACGTGGTTGTTCCTGAGCATGAACTCTGTAGATGACATTTTGCACTGTCAAAAGACTGGACATGCCTGGTAGATATTCTCTAAGTAATCTTATTGATTCAAGACAGGGTTTGTATAGCCTTGGCTGTCCTGGAACTTGTTATGTAGACCAGACTATCTATCTATCTGTCTGTCTGTCTGTCTGTCTATCTATCTACCTACCAACCTATGACAGGATTTCTTTGTGTAACTTTGGCTGTCCTGGAACTTGCTCTGTAGACAAGGCTATCTATCCATCTATCTATCTATGAATGATAGGATTTATCTATCTAAGATAAGATTTCTTTGTGTAGCCTTGGCTGTCTCAGAAAATTCTCTGTAGACCAGGCTGGCCTTGAACTCTGAGATCTGTCTGCCTGTGCTTCTCATGTGCTGGATTAAAGGCGTGCACTGCCTAACACACTGCTATAAAAATCTTGGGCTTTCATTTTCATACAAGTTTCTGCCTGAAGTAAACCCTCCACCTTCTAAATACTGCTTATTTTGTTATGTATTTATTATTTAAAGAACGACTGTTGGGTGGGGTGTGACCCAGGGAAAATGAGGGATCAATGAGTTTGAGTTCGAGGCCAGCCTGGCTACACAGTGAGACCATCTCAAAAATAACAAATCCCACCATGGCCTAAGATAAAATTTCCACAGAGAAAGCAGGTCAAAAACACAAAACATGGTAAGTTTGGATGTACATCCCGACCAGCCAAGCCCCAGGCCAAAGCTCGTGGCTTCCTCGTATCCACGTGTATATCCCTCGCCCCCTCCCCGCCCCCCCCCCGCCCACCCATCAGGTTAGAGCACCATTCCGACCGGTCCACTAAGGACTTGTTTCCGGTTCATGGTGTCCAAGTTCACGGAACCCGCAGAGACGAGGCCCCTACTGGGAAAGTCTCAAAGAGTCAATGTGGACCCGGCTCGGCTACTGCACTGACTCCACACCACAGTTCGGAACCCACACCAAACAGCCCTTGGCCCTGACCGCCCCACTCCGCGCCCGCCACTCACCACTGACACATGCGCAGTCGTTACAGTGCGGGGTGGGGGGGTGGGGGAGGGCGGAGAGTGAGGGGCGGAGACCTCGGCGTTTGCGTTGGTGCAGACTAGACGGAGGGGGCCAATGAGCGTCTAGTCCCGCCCAGCCAGCTTCCGGCTTCCACAATCAAGGTTCTAATTAGGTTGGGGTAGTTAGGCTGCTTGGTACTTAGGAGTCAGTCTTAAAATTGATAACTGAAGAAAACAATAAAGGATCCATAATACTAAGGAGATTCAGAAAAGCCTTTCAAACCCATTAGTCTTTCAGAGCCTTCAGTGCTGAATTCACAGTATATGAACACATACTTTACCAACGCATCATGGTAGCTGGCACACAATAGACCTTAATTAAAACTAATGCTCCCTTTTATTCGGCCATTATCAAATCACATGTAATCTTTTCTTTCGCAGGGGTAGGCAAGCTACATTATGTTCCTGCTGTTCTCTTCTCCCTTTATCGATTTCATGATCTGGCTGAGCAGCTTTAAAATCATCGCTCAGACGCTCATGCCATTCAATTAAGCAGCTTGATAATGGACTGTCACAATTTCTATATGCAGTAGTGTTTCATCTGTAGAAACCCATACTTCATTTTGACTTCTATTTCTCTGAAGGAATGACTATTCTATTAAACCAAATAGTTCAAATCAATTGTAACTTATCAAAATGACAAGAAAAAAAACTATTGAAAATGAAGAAACCATCCACTTTTTTTTAAATTAGATGTTTTCTTTATTTACAATATCTCCTTTCCCAGGTTCCCCCCCAAAAGAAAAAAGAAAAAGAAAATGAAATAAGAAAAAAATAAAAATACCCAAAAACTAAAACAATCCCGTTCCCTCCCCCTGCTAGAAACCATCTACTTTTATGACTTAATAAATGCTATTTTTAAATATTAAAGTGTCCGAAGACACCAGAAAGCTCAACTTTTTTGTTTTTCAACAAGGGTTTCTTGATATAGTTCTGGCTGGCCTGGTACTCATTTTGTAGACCATGTTGGCCTCAAACTCACAAAGACCTGCATTGCAACTGCCTTGAACTGGCATTAAAGGTGATTGCCACCACCACCTATCTAAACTGTTAGTTGGTGGCCACTTCATGCAATACATAAAAGTTAATATTTTATCTGTGAAACTTATGCATTGTAATTAAATGTTTCTCAAAAATCATAAATCTAGTATCAAAGGCAAACTAGTCCTTATTGAAGTGAAAAGGCTTCTCAGTCAAATTGGATCTAAAAGATGCTTTCAAATCACATTTTAATTAAGGAATTATTCCTTTTATTTTTAGTAATGGTGCAGAGAGCATACCTTGAAAGATCCCTTAGGATAGAAATATGTGGTCCTGGGGCCCCAGTGGTCAGAGGAGGCAGGTAATTCTCTATGAGTTTAAGGTTTGGACTACACAACAAGTTCATGGAGAGCAGGGCTACATACTAAGACCTTGTCTCATAAAAACAACTAACTAACTGACTGACTGACTAACTAACCTAACTAACTGACTGACTGAGTTTTTCTTTTTCTTATTTATTGTGTTGGGACCAAGTTGAGCCTCCAGCTTTAACCTTTGAAGTAGAAAGAACTGGCAATTCCACAATGCTCAGCCCTTTAAAAAATATATTTTTTATAATATAACACATATTACTGAAACATAAACCCAGACTTCACCATGAGAGCCTTACCACAAATTATTCAAATCACTCTGAGTACAGAAGCAAAGGGAGATCTCTAGTCCCACAATATACAAGATATTAGACTGTATTTAAAAAAATCCAATTAAGATTTACACACAAATTAAAAATGATTAAAATTATTAACCAAATCAAAATAAGATTTATTTTTCAAAATAAGATTTTATAATGAACTAAGTTATAAGTTAGTGTTGGCAGGAAAGTCAAGTTTGGGAATCTTTTTTTTTCTCAGAAACACCACCATCAGGTGCATAGAGATGCCTTGCTTTCAATGATACCCTGCAACATTTCAATGTGGCCACTGTGACAGTATTCTGAGGTGAGGTATTTAAGTGGTGATGAAGCCTAAAGGCTCATCCTTCACTGATGACATAAGGCCCCTTCTAAAGAACTGGACAGGTTTGCTCACAATTCCTCCCTTTCCAGCTCCCTCCTCCTCTCTCCAACTTCAGCTATGTGAACAAAAAAGCCCTCACTAGACACTCATGCCTTCATCTTGGACTTTCTGACCACCAGAACCATGAGAAACAATGCTGCTCTTTAAACTAATCAACTCAAGTACCTTCTTGTATAGCACAAGTGGACCAAGACAGCTGACTGGAAACATGCTTGTTTTGAAATGAGACAAGAGTAGTGTGTCTAACATTGTAAAAAAGAAAAATTTTTGTTTGTTTGTTTTTCAAGGCAGAGTTTCTCTGTGTAGCCCTGGCTGTCCTGGAACTCACTCTGTAGATCAGGCTGGCCTCGAACTCAGAAACCCACCTGCCTCTGTCTCCCACGTGCTGGGATCAAAGGCGTGTGCCACCACTGCCCGGCAGTAAAAGTTTTAAGGACTGTCTATGGAGAGCTCAGTGAAGAAAGTGCTGACTTTCATACATGACTAAACCCACCTGAGGTCTTGGGTGCACACAATATTTAATGACTGTTAGATGTTAAGCCTTTATTAGAATAAATTTACCAAGTAAAGTGAATGTAGCCTTGTCCAATACTATTTTTCACTGTTTTAAAGTTTCATTTGGGAGGCTGGAGAAATGGCACAGTGGGAATTGTTCTTCTAGAGGATAAATTCAGTAGTTCCTAAAACTGGCTCC
The DNA here is from genome assembly GCF_008632895.1 of Mastomys coucha. Lineage (NCBI taxonomy): Eukaryota > Metazoa > Chordata > Mammalia > Rodentia > Muridae > Mastomys > Mastomys coucha. The sequence continues at coordinate 44,130,429 of NW_022196915.1, forward strand.
AAGGGATCTCATGTCCTTTTCTGTCTCTCAGATACCAGGCACGCACACGGTTAACCTCTCACATAAACATTAAGGGCAAAGTACTTTTAAGAACACTACCACTATGAGAATAAAATACTCCATCCTTACTAAGTTCCATTGATATCAGTTTTTTCTTTTCATATTTTATTATTTTGTGGTGTGTTTTCTGTGCGTGTATACTATACACCATATACATTCAGGGGATAGAACATGTTGAATCCCCAGGAACTAGAATTACGGATGGTTGTGAGCCATTATATGGGTGCTGAGATTCAACCTGAGTCTTCTGCATAAAAAAGTGTTTTCTCACCATCTTTCCAGCCCTGACAGCAGTGTTTCCTCCCCATCATATCTGGAAAACACGAGACTTTAACCAGTTGGGTCTCATGCTCTCGGTTAAAATCCACTCAACACAGAACTCAGTAGGTTGTTGACATGTATGCTCAGATTTATGTCAAATGCACTGCGTGGAATTCCACCCACAAACTTCCCTCTTGGATGTCACCAACTATGCCCTTTGTCTCCACTTAGTTCTAAAGTAAAGTTTAATGGACATGTCATTTTAGATAATACAGAAGGCACAAGACCCCATCCATCATGACCCTCGGATGGTTCCTACCTATATATATGGTTCTATCTTTAATACACAGAAACAAATCTCCAAACACAAGAAACATGATTATTCTAAACAAAATCAGGTTAAAATACAAAATATATTTTCAAGATACATTTTCTCCCTTAAAAATTTTAGCTTCTGGGGCTGGAGAGATGGTTAAGCATACAACAGGAGGACTTGAGTTCCAAGCACCCATATATAAAGCCTAATATGGCTGTGCACATCTGTAACCCTGGCACCACGTATGCGAGGGAAGATAAAAGGATCATCTAGGCATTGCTGGCTGCCCACCCAGATCTAAGTTCAGTAAGAGACCTTGTCCCAAGGGATGAAGGCAGTAATAGAACAGGCCACCCAACATCCTCCTCTTGCCTCTCAGATGTTAAAAACACACATTGCTCCCACATCAGCTCACAAATGCTTTTAACCTGAGCTCTAGGGGGTTCAACTTCCTCTTTAGGTACTCTACACAGAGATCCACCCAATTAAAAATAAATTATTTTAGCAATGTATACCCAGTGTAGTGTCTACATGTCATTTCATAGCCAACCAATAACATCTCAGCAATTGGCTCCCTAAGAACCTGTGATGGTTTGAATGAGAATAATCCCCCTTTGGCTCATAGATTTGAATGTCTGTAAATCAGGGAATGGCACTGTATGAAATGATAAGGAGTGGCTTTGTTGGAGGAAGTATATCACTGGGGATGGACTCTGAGGTTTCAAAAGTCCAAGCCAACCACAGTGGTTCTCTTCCTGCTGCCTGCTGATCCAGATATTGAACTTTCAGCTACTTCTCCAGCACCATGCTTATGGGCATGATGATAATGGACTAAAACCTCTGAAACCATAAGGCTAATTAAATTAAATGCTTTCCTCTTTATAAGAGTTGCTGTGGCCATGGTGTCTTTTTACAGCAATAGAACACTAAGTCATAAATTGGTACCAGAAGTGGGGTATTGCTATGAAAGGTCTGACTATGCTGCTTATTGGTGGACTTTGGATTCTGAAAGCAGTTGCAAATGGGCTTAATGGGCCATATCTGGGGCACAGAAGAGAGTGATGCTGAGAGTAATATAGTTTATGATGGCCTGGGCTCAAGGTTTCAGAAAATATTAGTAAGTGGCCTAGAGACTATTCTTGTGATATTTTGGAGAACACAGTTGCATTCTGCTCATATATGAAAACATGCCTGAAGCTAAACTGAAGTTCTAGATTAATGGTATTGGCAAGAGATTTCAAGAGAGCCTAGCATTGACTGTGGTGTGGTTATTAATGGTCAATTGTATGCAGATGTACAACAGAAAGATGCAAGCTGAGCAAGAAAAATACAAAATGTACAGTTTGAGAAAAAAGGACCATCAGGAAGTGTAATGGAGCTAAATTCGGTGTTCAACAAGAGTTTAAAGAAAAGCCCAATACTAGATGGAATAAAGGGAGTGCTAACCTAAGGGTGAGAACACACCCAGCTACACTTCCAACTTCTGAAAGGGAACCTGGGAGGCCATTGTGTGAAGCTGTGAAGGTGAAGCTAGGATTTCATTGGAGACCTCAAGATGTTAATGTCAGAGCTGTGGGAAAGCAGCAGACCAGGTGTGGGCCAGAGTTGGACATCTGAAGAATGCTTTGATATCAGACAATGAGATGTAGATTCTGGAGTTTGCCCAACTGCTTTCTGTTCTTGTTTTCCCCTGGTATTTCCTCCCTAGGCTCCACTTCCTCCCTTTTGGAATGATAATGTATATCCTGTACTATTATTATATGTTGCAAGTATATGGTCTGCCTTTTGATTTTACAGGGGATTTCATTTAAGAGTTCTATGAGTCTCAAAAGAGACGGGACTTTTAAACAGTGTTGAAACTGTTATAGAGTATAGAGACTTGAAGTTGGACTGGACACACTTTTGCTTTATGATATTGCTACAAGCCTTTGGGGGGGGCAGGGAGTGAAATGTGGTGGTTTGAATAAGAATGCCTCCCTCCTCCTATAGGTTTATAGATTTGAATGCTTGTACACCAGGGAGTAGCACTGTTTGAGAGGATTAGGGGATGTGGCTTTGTTGGAGGAAGTGTATTACTTGGGGTGGGGTTTGAAGTTTCATAAATCCAAGCCAGGCCTAGTGGTTCACTTCCTGCTGCTGACAGATCTGGACGTAGAACTCTCAGCTCCTTCTCCAGAACTATGTCTGCATGCTGCCATGCTTCCCACCATGATAATGGACTAAATCTCTGAAACTGGAAGGCAGCCCCAGTGAAATGCTTTCTTTTGTAAGAGTTGCTCTGGTCATGGTGTCTCTTCATAGCAGTAGAACACTAAGACAGCACCCATGAACAAATCACACATGGTCAAATCAAAAATGTAATAAAAATATTTAGTGAAAACACATATTTTAACGCCCATTGATGGATTAAGAAATACAAATAAAGTTTTATCAATTTGATATTCAGGTTATAACTGGCTCCACACATAACCTTGGTTTATTTCCTAAAATCATACTGCAGTTATCTTTTGAAAAAGTAAATGCCTTCATTAGTTATATTAATAGAGGTAAATATTTAAACAGTATACACTCCCTGGGTCTCTTTAAAAAAAACTAAAAAGGCTTAGTGTAAGTTTAAAATTTTAATATTTATAAATTTAAAAATGTTACACGTGCTGGATGATAGCAGTGCTGACATTCTGTGACCATTAAACCACAGCTCACGGCATAGAGCTTCTTTCTTTGTACAGAGAATAAGATCACAATACCAGGATTTGCAATTTGTCATAATTCCGTGGTAAAAGACACCACACGAGGAAACCTGGGCTCAGAGCACACTTGAGGTCAGATTCCCCACCCCCGCCCCCCAGTAGGTACATAGTGCAGATATGGTAAATTTCTTCAGGCTAGGGAAATTAGCTGCCAGAACACAGCTGACAGCTCCTAATAGTTAAGGGGCCTAAAAATGCAAACAGGACCAGAAATCCAAACCTTCCCACAACTGAGAAGTTCTGGGAACAGGTGAAGAGCAGGCCACAGTGGGTACAGGGAGCTGACTAGGCCAGTCAAGCACCTCCCATTTGACAGGAGGAAATCCTCACCACTTTCACAAACACATCTAGGACAGAAACATCAATTCATCCAGCTTCAAAACTAGCAAAATGAATGTCCACTATTAATCTAGTTTTACCTGAACCAAATATATTCTTTGGCTACATAGGTCATGGTTTCCCATTATAATCAACCAGGAACACTTCACAATTTTTATGCCTAAGATAAAATGAAGTTCAACTTGAGCCATGGCCCTTTAAATCAAATTGAATTCAACAAGATGTCGAAATTGGACATTTTCCTTTCTAATTCTAAAAAGCCAAGTTTTAAAGAAATGCAGTGTTTTTAGAAAAAGAGAACATTCACTTACATTTTCAAATAATTTAAAATATCATTACATACCCAAGTCATCTATGTTATTCTGTGGGAGATTTTGTAGAAAATTATAATATTAAAAACCAAACAATCTAGCCAGGTATGGTGGCACACGTCTTTAATCCCAGCACTCAGGAGGCAGGTGGACCTCTGAGTTCGAGGCCAGCCTGTCTACAGAGTGAGTTCCAGGACAGCCAGGGCTACATAGAGAAACCCTGTCTCGAAAAACCAACCAAACCATCATATCCGAATGAGTTCCTTACTCTTTCTTAGGAAGAAAGAGTCCCTCTGTACGACACTGCAGTTCCTTTAGACTTGAAATGCTAAATGTTTTACTCAGAAAACAATATTGTTATTTACTTGCAAGACAAAGCTAGGAAGGGCCAATGACAATCACCTCTAACAACAGAGATGGCAAACAAAATATATGTAAAAAATATAACAAAGAAAAATATTTTCAGGGTTCAGTTAACACTACCTATCCCCTAGGAAGCTCCAACCTGAAATTATCAAAACTAAGAGCTAGCTTTCCTTCAGTATTTGAGGGATTCATACAGGTATTAACAGAAAGAAGAGACAGGTTGAGTGTACAGACTTGACTTCTAAAAGAGTGCTGAGTGGGGAAAATTACAGATCTGTTTTTACGTGAAATTGTGATGAGGAGTAGTAACCCTCTCATCTGAACAGACTAAAATGATTATCATTAGATATTTTTCCATACAAGAAATTTGAAAATTATAAGTTAAATTTAGGGGTAAGAATTGCAAAATGTCATTTCTATCTAACAAAGCATCAGAATCATGTTGACATAACACAGTCTCCATCAGAATCAGGAAGAGTCAATTACTACACTCGAAAGGACACTTTCAGGTAGCTGAGCTATCAAAGAGCTACCCACCCAACACAAGGACATCAGTCAAATTAGCCTTTCCAGAGCTAGAAATGAGCAACTGCAGGAGCTGTGACATTAGCACCAGTGTGAACAGACAAACTCCATGAGACTGTGTAGATTAATTAGTGATTGCGCCCTGGGAAACAAATGGCCAAGAATCATAAAATAAGACAAAGTGAACAAAAGTGTGGAAAAATGAAGGCTAAAGGGTACTGTATGAACAAAAACCTGAAAAATAAAATACTTGACAGTGTCCCTTTAACGTGTATTTTAAAAAGGGCACATATAACTTTTTGTTTTAAAAACATTTTCCAATAACTTAACAGTCACATAGAGCATGAAGTCAGTGGCCTCAATACCCACTGGGGCAAGAACATCAAGGAAAAAAAAGAGTGGGACACTAATACAGTTCAGAAGTCCATCGAGCGCTAGGAAACAAAGCAAAAACCAAAACCGGGCCAAAGACCAACCTAAACAGATACTCACTAAAGCAAACAAACACACAAACACCCTGAAAGGTCTAAGTGGGAAAAGTAAGTGGCATTCCCATTATTTAAAATACGGTGGGGTCTTTTTCCCTCATCTTGCCACTAATCAACATTCTAGTGATCATTTAAGCATTATTTGGTCCCATCTAAAATAAATCTTCCTTCAGTGAAAAGGGGTGTAACAGAATTGGAGTACAGAATCCTAGGATCTCGTCAAATTTCATAAATATAGTTCTGTCTGAATACAAGTTATTATACACAGATAGATGCCTTGCTACTTACCAAAGCATCCTTTCCTACACACCTCTGCTTGAACTTGATAACTGCTTTGCCCTGGCCAGTGACCTATCTATTTATTCAGTTGGATCTCAAGGCCTTCTGTCAAAAGGCCCATACCTTTCACACACACAGGTACACAGAAACCATACCTGCTGAGGAAACACAGGCATCAACAACAATACAAAATAGAGTAATTGCTGCTGCAGATCAATTAAAGAGAAAAAAATCTAAAAACAACCTTTCCAAGTATTGAAAAATACAAAGCATGTAGAATTATATTTCTTCTTTGCAGTAGAGATTTTTTTCCATACTTACTGTTACTAAATGGTGATTAATTTAGAAGAAAGGGTTCTTTAAAAAGCTATGGCCCTAAGCTTTGCATCCTTGCACACCTCCCATCACAGGTACAGGATGTAATTTAGATGCTCTGCTTATACAGTTACACAAAGTTTCCAGAGCATCAGCTATTAAGATGCACGTACTGTGCAGTTCAGGTAGGAGGAGGACAGTACCTGCCCGATGGTTTAGCGGAGGAGCCTGCCCTTCCACGGCAGTCTCAGATGCACCTAGGTCAGAGGCCTCTAGTTGCCACTGCACTGCAACTGGTCCTGCAGTGGGCAGTATCAGAGGCCTGCTGTTTATAAATGAGCTTTCATTTTCATAATTAAAGCTGACACAAAAATTAAGAGGAGCACGGGAGCAGTATAAAAATCCTGATTAGAAAAGCCAGAGGATCTAAAGAGAATTTTTCTTTGTCTTTTCTTTACAGATATGTCATACATTGTAACCCAGACTAGCCTGGCCTTCACACTCAGCTTCCTGAATGCCAGGAATATAGGCAGGCATGCATCACCATGCCTAACTAAACTGAAATGTCTAAGTCTTTGAGATTGAATTAGTGTGGCTCCTGTGACACGAGGATAACGCCCACTTCAGCATAATTATTGCCCCTAATGCCCCAATGTGCAATAGTCTGTGTGAATTAGTTATTCACACCCATTAAAAAGTTATTGCTTAAGCAAGCCATTCAGAGTAGATACGGGCTGTGTGGCTGGACAGAAACACACCAAGAAAGGCAACCATGTGGGGATGCTCTTCCACTCACTGATACACATAAATACATAATCAAAGGGGCAAGAGGTTCATAGCAGCTAATACCCAAAGCCAACTCTTAAGTGTCAAGACTTAATTTCTCTCTAAAACAAATCTGGTTTGTCTTTTCCTCTTAAAATTAAGGCAATGAAATGGCTACAGTTCCTAAAGTCATCTTTATGGAACAAAATTATACACGTATTTTCCTCAAGTTCAGGCATCACAGTCTGATTAGAAACCTGAAATAATTACACAAAACCTGCAATAGTGAGGCTGAAAGGGAAGGAAAGGGAGGAAGTGGGGAGAGAGTGGACTATGAAACCAGCAAACACTTGTAAAACTTCTGCCTGCGTAATTATAATCACCAAAGGGAGGAAATGCTGGAAAGCACAAAACTTGTTACACGGTTTCAGCATCTCTTGCATTGATTCAAAACTTTTAGGTTAACAAAGGGGAGGAGCTTATTAAAATGGATACTCTAGAGTCCAACAACCAAATATCCTAATGATGCACAGTAGGGCCCAAGAATCCCCTCCTACAACCAGCTCCTCAAGTGATGAGGGATCTATGGACATTTTGAAAACTAATGCTGAGAACAAATCAACTTTGGCTAGCCACCTATGCTTTGATAAAAGGGGAAAAGGCACTGAATATGAATTTCATGGTGCCCATATCTGTTTGCACATATATGGAATTGCATTTTGAAAAATGTAAATCACCATTCAGAATCTAGGAGACAAGTATATGGCAGATCATGGCTAACACCTAATGACGAAGCTGATTTCAAGTTGACCTCTCCTGTTTCATTGTACTCCACACCAAAGTCTCAGGCTTTCCAAAATCCAAAATGGTCAAACGAACTGAGGAACAGGACAAGACTCAAGTCAACTTTCAGCAATTCAGTGCACTTTGCAGAAAGGATCTAAGTTAAGCATATAGCTCTGTTGTTTATTTTACACAAAGGAGACCACCAACATTTGCCATAAATTCTTCTAAACTCTTTAGGAAGGCCATCTTCTGTTTCCGGTCCAGGGTAGGAGGAGTGCTGCTCGCTGTGAGCTTGTTGAAGGCATCTGCTAATCTCTGGTAAATGATTGGGTCTTGTTGACTTGATAGTAATGTCTCAACCAGTTCAGAATACTCAGCCTGCAGAAGAAACAAGGCAACCATAAGAATGTTTTGCATGGGATCCTAGCAGAGAATGTGGAGTTGTTTCTGAGGCAACGCAGACAAAAACTCCTTCCAACAGTTCAGTGTTTAGGTCTTTTTCTCACCTTTTCTATGTCCTAATTAATTTAATATGTATGCTACTATGAGACTGACACTATTAATATTCCCATTTTACAGATGAAGGCTTTGCTAGATGGAGTAATAACCTGAAAATCACAGTGCTATAAAGCATGAGTACAGACATTCTGGCTCCACACCCATAATGGCCCCAGCTTTGCAGTATTGCCTCTTCTGGTTAGTCTGTATTTTGTTCATAACTCCTGGGCCTGGAATATTAAGGTGTACAGTCTTCTAGTGGCACATGCAAATACATTGCTCTCCCAGTTGTCGGCAGCAGGAGCATGGAGAAGGGTTGAGAGCTCCCTCCAAGTACACTTTCAAAGTCCCAAGTCAGCACTGTAGCAGTGGCTGTGGATGGTGGCATCTTCTATTTTTATTATCCACTCGCATAACATTAGTATACAGGTGAGTGTTCAGGGGCTTAAGGGAAAGTGACCCAGAACAGAGAAGCACCACGGAGAAAGCTGGCCTGCCATTAATTTTCATGAGCTTCTTGGAGAAAGTTGGCCTGCCATTAATTTTCATGAGCTTCTTGGAATACCACAATATCCAAATGAGGAAATCAGATATTATATAGAGCAAAGAGAAGTAGGGTACAGCTCCCTACCCCCCATCCCACTATCTACAACATAGAGCCAGGGTGGCTGCCTGAACTGCCCCTGCCATGGATAGGCCTGCTCAAGCAGCCAGGATAATTTTAGATAATCTTCTGACTGTTAAGAAACAGTACTGCTTCTGGGCCAGGCAGCAGGAATCACACTAGCTGTTCTAAAATGCCCACTCTTTTTTCTGTCTTTCAAACAAACAAACAAACAAACAAACAAATAAAAACCCTTAAACTGTTTTTGACATTTACTTATGGGTATATGCTATATGTGCCTGTATGAGTTGGTACTCTCTTTTCACCATGCTTATGTTATGTCTAATACATGTTTTAGACTTCTGTGTGTGTCTATGTGTGTGTATAAAAACAACTTGCATGGTTGGTGTCCTCCTTCCACTACGTACATAGGACTAAGGGTTGAACTCAAGTCATGAGCTTGGTGGAAAGTACCTAGAGCCCCCCTGAGCCTCCCTCCTAGGCCCTTCGGAGCTTCTCTAAAATAGAATGGACTCTTGACAAGGTAAACAAAATGTACTGACTTGTACACATGGGGAAGAAGCCCATGGTGCCTTAGTAACCAAAGCGACAGACAAGGAGCACTCACCTGAAAGGAACTACTTATAAGTAGTTGCCACAAGAGCACAGCACAAGCAAGGAAGGCTTAGAGTACTTTCCGCCCAGGGCACATAAATTAATTGCATAGCAATGATGTCTTAGGATCTTTAAGATTCAACAAGAAAATAACAAACTGTCTAGAAGAAGGGGGCTTTACGAGTCAGGATCTGAAAACCCTACTTTTTGGATGGCAAGCCTTCTCCAACCAATCACTTGGACATACTAAGGTTTGAGGGAAATGGAAAATTAAGATATATATAGATATATATATATACACACACACACACACACATTTTTTGTTTTGTTTTTTTTGGTTTTTTTTTGGTTTTTTTTTTGAGACAGGGTTTCTCTGTGTAGCCTTGGCTGTCCTGGAACTCACTCTGTAGACCAGGCTGGCCTCAAACTCAGAAATCTGCCTACCTCTGCCTCCCAAGTGCTGGGATTAAAGGCATGCGCCACCACCACCCGGACTCTTTTATATATTTGTAGGCAGTTTTTCAGAATTAGGAGGCTGGTATGCTTCTGTTACATTAATCCTATAACAATTGATGTTTTAGGATCTTTAAGGTTCAACAACAACAAAAATAACACAGTTTTCCAAATCACTAAACAAAATAATACTCTGTTCTTTACATTCTCTGAAGGCAAACTCCTGCTCCCAATCTGATTCACCTTGCCACTTTATGAAATATGAATTCCTGAAAGATACCAATCACTCTCTTGGATACATACACCTGGCTCCTAGCACAAGTGATTAAAGCCAAGCTTGTGGGTAAGAACTGCATCCGAGAATGGCTGTTAACAGAGACAAGTCTCTTGACCTGATAAACAGACTACCTATAAATATAAAACATAATCCTAGAGCACGTGAGGATGCTAAGAAAACTCCTTGGAGATATGGGCTTAGGTGTCTCTGGATCCACAAAGAGCTGGTGTGCAAAAGGGGTGCAATACCTGGTGCAGACACACCAATGTGTAGAATGCTTCGCCTGCTGCAGTAGTCATCTCCGTGTTGTGCTTTTGCAAGACCAGCATATCAAAAACCAGCTGAAAGTACATAATAAGATACATCCATAAAGTACAGAATATTTTTTTTTAAGAATTATTTTATTTATATGAGCACACTGTAGCTGTCTTCAGACACACCAGAAGAGGGCACTGGATCTCACTACAGATGGTTGTGAGTCACCATGTGGTTGCTAAGAATTGAACTCAGGACCTCTGGAAGAGCAGTCAGTGCTCTTAACCACTGAGCCATCTCTCTAGCCCCAGAATAATTATTTATATCTCTAGTCCCTTTCATGTCTGAAAAGGAGGTTGCAGTTATAGTCAATTTGTTACATTAACACGTCAATTATTAAATCATTTTTTTAATCCATGGAAAACACACAGATGTTATTTTCTGTGGAATCTAAATTAAAAATATCAAAGTCCTTATAATAGTTATAGCATCATTCAAGAATACAAAATGGGCTAGGCAGTGGTGGGCACGACTTTAATCCCAGACTCAAGTGGATGTCTATGCATTCAAGACGAGACTGGTCTATAGAGTGAGTTCCAGAATAGTCATAGCTACAGAGAAACCCCGCCCTAAAGCAAAACAAAACAAAGAAACAAAAAAACAAAACAGAAGTGGAAGAGAACATGTTCCTGAGGAATTGGTCTCTACACACCTTTAATCTCAGCACTTAGGAGGCAGAGGGCAGCAAATCTGATTTAGAGGCCAGCATGGTTCTCTAACAGCCAAAGATACACAGAAAAACCCTTTCTCAAAAAGCCAAAATCAAATCAAACCAACATACAACTACAAAAAACAGTGAATAAAATATTTCCTCTTCTCTAACAGAATGTAAGTACATCTTCATTTGAATCAAGAGTTTCATGGGTCTGGCAAGCTAGCTCAGGGGTTAAGAACACCAGCTGCCCTTCCAAAGGACCCTGACTCTATCCCCAGCATCCACATAGTAGTTCACAACTGTCTGTAAACCCAGTTCCAGGGGATCTGATGTCCTTTTCTGGTTTCCACAGGCATCAGACATTCATATGATACGAAGACATCCATTCAGACAAGACACCCTATAAATAAAAAAGCTCCCTCTTTTTAGTTTGAGGATGGCCTTGATCATTCTGTAACTGAGCCTATACTGAGCCGCAGCTTCCTGGTTAGTTGGCATGGCATGCAAGTACCAGGTAAGTACTTAACTCAGCTTGGTTAAGTAGATGATTCTCCTAACCTATCCACCAAAAATCTTACCTTAAGGAAGTGTCGCGTTGCTAGAAAAAGTGGTGAATCCGTTTCTTGTGCTTTAGCACACTGTTCAGCTAGTGGTGTCAAGGCCTCGAGACAGAGCTGGCATACTTCTGAACTCATTCTGAACACAATGGTCAAAGAGCAAACTATATCAAATATACCTGACTTTATGGAAGATGAAAAAAAAAAACAAAGAAATGACAGCTATATTATACATAGGACTTTTTGTAGGAAAGAATACAGATGGTGGGGGCAGGTCAGATTGCAGTGTCTCAAATGAGTGAGAAAAGAAGTATTCCATATGAGATGGCCTCTGAGAGTTTCCAGATCCAGTGAAGTCTAGCTTGTTTCTGCAGCTGATTTATACAAATGATGACATTATAATGTCAGGAAGCTAAGAATAGAGAACCAACTGCAATACACCACATGACCTAATGAAAGAATGACCTGAGGGCCAGGTGTTAGATGAAAAGAGAAAAAAAAAATCAATAGAAATTCGCAAAAGAAACAGAATTAGAGCTAAGCATGGTGGTGCAAACCTTTGGTCACAGCACTGAGTAGGCAGAGGCAGGTGGATATATGAGCTTAGGACCAGCCTGGTCTATAGAGTGAATTCCAGGACAGCCAAGCTACACAGAGAAACCCTGTCTCAGAAGAAGAAGGAAGAAGAAAGAAGAAAGAAGAAGAAGGAGGAGGAGGAAGAGAAGGAGGAGGAGAAGGAAGAGGAGGAAGAGGAAGAGGAGGAGGAGGAGGAGGAGGAGGAGGAGGAGGAAGAAGAAGAAGAAGAAGAAGAAGAAGAAGAAGAAGAAGAAGAAGAAGAAGAAGAAGAAGAAGAAGAAAGAGAAGAAAGAGAAGAAGGAAAAGAAAGAGAAGAAGGAAAAGAAGAAGAAGAAGAAGAAGAAGAAGAAGAAGAAGAAGAAGAAGAAGAAGAAGAAGAAGAAGAGGAAGAGGAAGAAGAGGAAGAAGAAGAAGAGGAGGAGGAGGAGGAGGAGGAGGAGGAGGAGGAGGAAAGCAAAAAGAAAAATAATTAAAGCAGTTACAAATTGAGCTATAAAAGAAAACCAATCATTTTAAAAACTACAAACTCCCTCCCCTAATAACAATGCTCATTCAAAGGATACGATGTCATTCCTAGCTCTAGAGAATACATCAGACTCTTAAACAGATCCTCAGGAAGCTGGGGTATCTTTTCAGGAAAAATCTCACAAATAAATGTGATCAGTTTGTAATATTGATTACAAAGGGTTGGAAACTGAAAAAGAAATATTAAATATTTTTATTTAAGACTGCCTAATAAAACAAAAAACTAACAAGTTCATAACCAGTATAACATTTTCAAGATGTATACACAATATAGAAAACATTAAAACCTGCAGAAATGTAAAATGTGCTACAGTAAAGGGAATCTTTCAGTAGCTGTAATTGAAAAAATACATAGTAGAAAGACTTCTCTTCCTGGAGGCTAATGGGAGATACAGAAAAGTCTGGTATTCTATGTTTACCCTGAACAAATAAACAAAGCAGTCAAACAACTAAATGATCTGGGAACAAAGGCTTTGGGTTAATGGGTATTCCCATTTATATGTCTTGGAAAACAAGTTAAACTGATAAACAATATTCACAAAGTAGAATAGTCAGTCTTTTTCTTTCTATTTGGACAACTTTGAAGAACTGAGGGAAAGCAGGCAATCTAGTCTAACCACAGAGAAAATGTGCACAAATGTTTACAATGGCCAACTAAGTAAAGCGGAGCAAACCAGTGTACAAAGCTAAGTCTCCCATTTTAAGAGTAGTTACAAAAACTCTTGGTTCACAGGTTGTAGGCATTGCCCAATAGATATTCCTCAGGGAGGAAAGTACATAGGAGAGCCTAAAGCTACTCCTAAGTCTTTTGTCTCCACCTCCTGCCCACTACCTCTGTCCCACCCACCCTATCAGATCCAGTTAGTGCATGGGATACAATCATGGGATACACACACACCCTTCTCCTCCTCCTTGCCTTATCCTGTGACAATGTATAACACATAACCTCCTTTCCCTAGAGTGCTTCTGGAATGGGTAAAAGGCAACCTCGCGCCACCTACCTTAAAAGAACCAAGGCACAGCAGCACAGCCATATGTGAAAAAAAAATTAAATTTACCTTGGTTTCTACTATCACATTTCTACATGGAAGGGCTTGGAAAACAGCCACTGTCATTGGCTCCTTTGGCCAAGAATGAAGTTTACAAACAATGACAAATTTGAAGAGAGTTAAAACTGCTAGCAAAACTGTTTTCCTGTAGTAGTCCCTGGTAAAATGAGTCACTAGTTATCTGCACACACAGGACAAGGGCTCATGTACTAAGAGGTAAGCTCAGTAAACTGTAGTAGAAATATAAAAATAGAAATGTTCATACTCTTATGTTCATATAATTTCAATTACCTTCAAAAGATCTTGTGACATTAAGGGCAGAATTAGGTTTACTCCATATAAGACGACATCAGCTGCTGATACAGATCTGCCTGCTGCTTGTCCTGGCTCATGTCCTCTAAACACTTCATCTATCAAAATAAAAAGCATAGTTGTACAGTTGTTGTAACTTAAATCCCCAAACATTGAAAACATGAATAGAGTCAAGCTTAAAGACCCAAGAAATCCATTAATGGATATCAGAGAAATTTGATCAGCTCAGCCCACACCATTCTTTTGTATTATAGTTGGAGAATCTAAGTACCCGATACAGTAACAGTGTATAAGTAAGGGCAAAAGACATTCTTGAAATCAAAGTTAACATTAATGCCCTAGTGTCTTACTTCAGCACCCCCAGCTAATTTAGATAAGCCTATGAAACAGGGTAGACAATGAACAAGAACAATGAACCAACAAAGCCATCAGAGCAAGAACCATTTCAAGTACTGGACAGGTGACTGGTGTGGGTCACCAGCTACGGTGCCAGCTTAGAGAACCTCAAAAGAAAGAAAAATCTCCAACTATGAATGCATGATAGGAGGCAATACTAGGTACGAGGTTTTCTCTTATCAAACGACCCACTTCTATCAGGTTTGAAGATAAAGTTAGCAGGTTGGTAAAGCTAACTATCGAGGGGAGAAGCTTTGCAAACCTTGCACTGAAGGCAAGGGTAAGCACTTAAAGGCACCAGGGATGAACAGCCCCTCAGCCTCTTATGTTTGTAGAGCAGCTGCACTTCTTCCTGCCTGCTACTCTGAGAGCAAATCTGTACAACAGGTAAGGAAGTTCGGCACTAGCATATGAAGGAAGCAGAGATAAGCTTCGCTAATGAGTTTTACTGATTGACCAACCTCTTGTCTGTAAGTACAAAAAATAATGTATTTATTTTTATTTCATTTGCATTCATGTTTTACCTGCATGCCTATCTACATGAAGGTGTCAGATCCCCTGAAATTGGAGTTACAGGGAGTTATGAGCTGCTATGTGGGTGCTGGAAACTGTATCCAGATCCTTGGGGAAGAGTAGCCAGTGCTCTTAATGGCTGAGTCATCTCTTCAACCCTGTGGGACCCTAATGGTCTGGTGTTACAGAGGAAAGATCCAGGGAGTTCCAACCCCAGACACCTCAAATATGAAGACTGCAGGAATTGACTATCAAGTGTAAAATCCCGTACTTCCCACTCCAATGGATTTTCCATGCTGTATCCATAAAATGCTGAGTTTGATGGGCAATCATCTCAGAAGACATGGAAAAGCCAATGAAATACCCTTCTAAAGCAGTGGTTCTCAATGCTTTGGCACTTTGATACAGTTCTTCATGTTGTGGTTACCCCCAACCAAAGAATTATTTCATTGCTGCAATTCTGAATCATAATGCAACTGATATGCAGGATATCTGCTAAAGAGGACTCAATGTACAAACTGAGAAGAACTGCTCTGGAGACCAGGGTCGACAGACACACATAGAGATTTGAATGTGAACTCAAATGTACTAGCTAGCATGTAGGTGAGTAAGCCAACGAGTCTATGCCATTCCCTCATCAGTAAAGTGAGAACGGTGAAGGCACCTGCTGCATGGCTTTGTGGGAATAGCAGCAGTTGGCAATTATCAAGAACTTTGTAACTGAGGAGAAAAGGGACGCAGAAGCCATTTTTCTTTTAGATAAAAAACATGTGATAGTTGCAGAATAAATTGATTTTTATACTAAAAAAGGAAACTGAACAAATAAAAGTTGAAATTCACATTTCAAAACTAGACAAGAGGAAGGTCTTCACCTCTACTTTCACTTCAGCTAAAGAAATTTACTTCCATTTGTTTGGGAAAATGAGCTTCCTCATGGGACTTACTGGAAGAAAATAACCCGTAGCTTTAACAAAAACAATAACAAATGTAAAGACCACTACAAGAGACTTTACCTGTGTCACTAAAATCTATGAACTCCTTTGAGAGAAGGTTAGTGAGAAGCTCCATAATGAGAAGCAGGTCCTGGTATTGCTCTTCTTCCGCTGTAACATCTATCCTTTGCCGCCCTAAGTTATTCTTAGAATACACTTGTAACAAAGTAAGGCAGGCTTCATATAAATGCATAGCTTTGGACTGTAAGAAAATATGAGGAGTGGTATTACTTGGTAGGATCTAGTCGATGAGTCAAAGTGTAAATCGACTCTAAATTACAATAATAGCTCTACTATTAACAATAAAAAGGGTTGAGAGTCGGTAGCGTGCCAAGCAAACTTGCGCCTGAGTTCAGATCCCAGTGGTGGTACATGGTTATGATTCGAGTACCAAGGAGAAGACAAGAGGGCCCTTCCAGTCTGCTTGGCTTGGTAAGCCGTAGGGTCCGTTAGTAAGTCCTTGTCTCAGAAAGTAAGGTAGAGACCCACCCTTGACTTCTAGCATGCATATGTGCATGCATACGGGTGCACATTCAAGTGTATGTGCACATTCAAGTGCACAAGTACATGTGCGCGCGCGCGCACACACACACACACACACACACACACACACACACACTGCACCAACAATAATAAAAGGAGCTGGATGTGGTGGTACGCACCTTTAATCTCAGCTCTCGGAAGGGAGAGGCAGATGGAGCTCTGTGAGTTGGAGGACAACCTTGTCTACATAGGGAAACCCTATCACAAAACCAAAACCAACACCCCTCCAACAACAAGGAAACAATTAAAGATGAATAATAAAAATATACTTATAATACAGCTATATTTAATATATTAGTCCTCCTATAACACTAACATTTTGGAGTAAGAATTATATTCATTCAGCTTGATTCCCTATTTTGGAGAAACATAACTATGCATTAATTGTAAAGCAAAGAATGGAGTATCATTGCTTAAGAGACTTTTAATCCTGAAGGAATTAAAACTTACCTCTCCAAGATAGCATATTTGTTTATGTGCAACTTCAACAAAAACTTCTATAATGAGATTGACAGTTTCTGGAGTATTTTTATAAACTTCCATTAAGCCAATACAATTGTTAAGGAAGTCCATTAAAAAATTAAAAAGGATGGCCACATTGTCGATCTGGGTGGCCTCAGCAATGCCACACAGGGCTTCCAACGTGGCAGTGATCTCCTGCTTGACTTCCTCCTGCTGACACATCTGCTGAAAGTTGTCTTGGTTTATCACTCTCAGGAATCTCTGCTGAAGAGGCTGAAGCACCTGTGGAGGCACATCACAGCATAAGCTTCCCAAGATGCGAGTGAACTCCTCAAGCTGGATCAGCATGTTCCCAAAACATTCTCATTGGTGCAGAATGAGCACACAAAAAAAGGACTATTTGGACCACTAAGTTCCCTACCCCTTAAGTCTTTGAAACAGTCTTTCTAGGTATAACAGGCTGGTCTCAATTTCTCAGGAATCCCATTTCTGATTCCTACATGCTGCAATTACAGGTTTAAGGTATGTTGTCCATGAGGACCATCATACTTTGTGCTATAAACAAAGAAATAACACCCAAGTCACAGAATATGATTCTCCTCCCTCTCCCTCACCCCCCCCCTCTGTTTTTTGAGACAGGGTTTCTCTGTGTAGCCCTGGCTGTCCTGAAACTCACTCTGTAGACCAGGCTGGCCTCGAACTCAGAAATCTGCCTGCCTCTGAGAATATGATTCTTTTGATCCCATTCTTTGTAAGTTCTTTTTTTGGGGGGGATTTTATTATTCTCTCACAATTCTTTTTACTTTTACTGCACATGTGTGTTGGCATTAGGTATCCACTTTATTGAGGTATGGTATTTGCTGAATCTAGAGCTTGCTATTTTGGCCAATCTAGGTACCAATTTGCCCTGGGGATTGTCTGTTTCTGTCTTACAAGTGCTGGGATCTTAAGTGAACCTTCACGCACACCCAGCTTTTTAGGCAACACTGAATGTCTGAACCTTCGTCCTCATACTCTTGGGACAAGTGCTTTACCCACTTAGCCATCTCTCCATCCAGCCCCCTATTTGTTTTTTAATAGTTTCACTATGCGCTCCTGACTAGCTTCAAACTGGTGTTTGAATCCTCTTGCCTCTGCTTCATAAAGGTGTGTGTGTGTGTGTGTGTGTGTGTGTGTGTGTGCGCGCGCGCGTGTGTTTTGGGTACAGGGTCTCTGGTCACCATTCATTCATTTTTTTGAATTCTGCTGCTTCTCCACATTTTCCCAAGTGACTAGCCAAAGAATTATAAAATGAAAAAAAACAAAAACAAAATCAGAACTACTCAATAAGGGAATCAACGAAGTTTTTCTCCATCAAGGGCCAGAGAGTAAGTACTGTGTGCTGTGCACCTCAGCAGCACTGTATGAACACAGAGTGACAACTCAGTAAAGGCTTACTACAGACACACCAGCCATGTTGGGCCTGTGAGCCAGTGTGCCAGTTTCTGTTATAATACAGTCAAATTATAAAGCCCTTGTCTGGTCCCCTCCCCTTCCCCCACAATTCTTGGCATAGACTACAACTTCAGATAATCAGTCCTGCTCTGGGTGATAATAGTATTTATAGGGCTAACGAAATGTCTTAGTTGGTAAAGTACTTGCTACATGTGGTAGTTTGATTAAGAATGGACCCTATAGGCTGATGTTTAAATACTTAGTTCCTAGTTGGTTGAACTTTTTGGTAAGGATTAGAAGGTGTAGCCTTGTTGGAAAGAGGTAGGTCACCTTTCCAGTTAGCTTCTCTCTGCCTCATGGTTGCTGTAAGCTAGTACTTCAGTGCCTGGTGTGCCTACCTAACACCATATTCTCTGCCATGATGGTTATACATTTACTCTCTGAAACTGTAAGCAAGCCCATAATCAAATGCTTTATTTTATAAGTTGCCTTGGTCATCGTGTGTTTTCACAGCAATAGAATAGAAAACCAACCAAGTCACCATACAAAGTGTTCAACCTGAGTTCAAACCCCAGTACTCATGAATAAACTGAGTGCCTATAATCCCAGTGCTGGGAAACAGAGACAAGACGACCCCTGGGGTTTGCTGAAATCGGAGTTTCAGAAACAGTGAGAGACCTTATCTCAAAAATTAAGGATGAGAGCAATTGACAAAAATGACTCTGGTCAATTTCTGGCTATGTGTTTATATTTGTATGTGGTAGGTATATTCCCATGCATGCAGGTGGTCACAGAACCAGAGGTACCAGGTCATGTGCACCTGGAGTTACAGGGAGTTGAGAGCCACCCAAAGTGGATTCTAGGAGACAAACGTGCACTCAAGAACAGGAGCTTGTATTCTTAACCACTAAATCATTTTCTCTGGACCCCAGCACCACAGGGGGGGATTTAAAAAGTCAGCCTGTTTTAGCTTAGCTAAAAAAACATAAATGACTGTCTGCTCTTGTACCCTTAACTTTACAGGTATTAAGAACACTCTAGAAACACAAGGACCAGAGGCCAGACCTCTACATATACACTTGATTCAAGAAATAAATTATTATAGAAGGTGCCCACACTATGGTTGAATTAGAAGCTCAGAAAGTGACCTCATTTGAACAAAGTTGTTTGCTATTTAGAATTTGGTCAAAATGGAGTGTGTTCTACCTGAATACAGTCAGTATCTCATACATCGAGGAAATTTGCATGCAGAGTATACACAGAGAAACTGTGAACAAAGGTTGTCACTAACTACCAAAAGCCACAAATTCATCTTTGTAGACCTTAAAAAGAATTCTATGAACACCTTCTTTGGACACCTTTAGTCAGCCTCCTAAATGCAAGGCAGCGACAATCTGTTGCTTAGGCTACGATGGTAAGAGAAGTGCCAGGAAACAAAATGCACTGTAATTTTCATCCCCTTTTCAAGACAGAGCATGTGTGTGGTTCTTCACGTCACAGTTTTGGGGGGCAGGCTGACTAACGCAAGGCCTTGGCATGCTAAAGCAAGTGCTCTAGCTCCTTGGCACCCAGCATGCTTCCTGCATTTGATAAAGACACACCAATTCATCCTCTCATCTGGCTTGGGAAAATGTACCTGAAGTACAGAAACCATTAATAATAGTCAATGTGTCAGTCAAGTAGGGCTGAGTAAGCCTTGAGAGAGTTATTTATTAAATAAGCTTCCAGTGGTTGATGAGGAGGAAGAATGTAAGGAAAGTCACTGCTGAAGTGTTTGTCTCCAGGCTCCTTTATAATATCTGTAAGGTGAAAGAAGAATTAAAAGAGAAGCAACTTTTACCTCAGTCCAATACTGCTGCTTGGTTTCTGTGTCCATATGTGCAAAACCTCCCAAGACCAGAGCCTTCATCAACGTCCTCTGCACTGGGCTGGACAGGAAATTAAGAGGTGGGCTTCGGCTTGCAAACTGCTTCGCTAGATTCCACCAGTTTTCACACTGAATTACTAAGTTTGCCCTTCAGGTAGAAAGAATAAAGCATAAGTTATATTATGTTCACTACATATATATCTACTAAGAAAATAAAAACTGGACAGGGCCATAGAGATGGCTCAATGGTTAAAGGTGAGCCTACCAAGGACCTGGGTTCAGTTCCTAGCACCCATATGGCTGTTCACAATGACCTATAACTCCAGTTTCTGGGGATTAGTTTTCTCTCAAGGCATTTGCATACACATGGTACATGTAAACTCTGTAGGCAACTCACACAATAAAAGGAATGGAGGATTGAGGGGTACATGGCATCTAATTTTAAAATCTGCTGAGGTGGCAAGACCTTGCTATGTTACTCAGATTGACCACATTCTTGCAATCTTCCTTCCTTAGCCTCCTCAGTACTGATAATATGGGTATAACCGGATGTAATTTTTTTTGGGGGGGGGGTGTTCAAGACAGGGTTTCTCTGTGTAGTCCTGTCTGTCCTGGAACTCATATTGTAGACCAGGCTGGCCTCTAACTCAGAAATCCGCCTGCCTCTGCCTCCCAAGTGCTGGGATTAAAGGCATGTGCCACTACTGCCCTGCTTGGATGTAATTCTTAAATTTGTTTGTGTGAGGATATTGAAGTCTGTGTGTGACACATGCACAGATGTCTGTAGCAGCCAGAAGACAACACCAGATCCTCTTGAGCTGGAGTCACAGGCAGCTATGAGCCACTCAGTGTGGATTCTGGCACATAAACATTGGTCCTCTTAACTGCTGGGCTACCTCTCCTGTCCCCTGAATGTAAATTGTAAAGAATAGTATCATAAGCTCGATATGGACTCTTGAGTTACACTGGTCTTTATTTAAACCCAATAATTGCTCAACAACATAATATTTTCTACTTAATTTCTTTTCATCATCAATTTTCTGACTGTAAAATGAGAATGGCTGTATAACCATTTCCTGTGGAAGGTGGGAGAGGATCAGGGAACTTCTAAGACTAAGGAAGCCCATCCCCCCAGGTTCTATCAGTGGTGTTCAATTGCTGACTAAGGGGACTCATTGGTGCTATGGCTGCCCCAACTTGTGCAAGGAGCTCCAGTGATGAGCACTTATGAGCAGCCATCCATTGAAGGCGGAGGGGTTACTTTTGGTGATGCATCTGCCCTGTAAGTAACCCCTCACCCACACTCTAATAAATTCACTGCTCAGCAAACTGGGCTTGTCCCTTGGTCTATTGCTGTCCTCTATATTTGGTATAGGTAGAATCATAGATTCCCCAGGGAAAACATGGGACAGAGACAAGGAGCTAGAACAGCCTTGAATCTCATGCTCAAGTGAGATCTTTATGAGCAATATTCAGAACAGTAGTCACAGCCAATAGCATAAACAACAATAAAATTCCTATGCAATAAGAAAAATTAAAACACACCTATAATTTGTTATAGAAAGCATTAAAAGTTTTACTCTGAAACATCGGTTTAAACATCAGTTGTTCTCACCAATAAATGGGAATCACTGAGCCAAGCATGATGACACAGACCTTTAATGTCAGCACTTGGGAGGCAGAGGTAGGCAGACTTCTGAGTTGAAACCACATTGGTTTACAGAGTGAGTTCCAGGACTGCCAAGGGTACACCCTCCGAGAGGATGGGGGTTGAGGGGAGAGGAAGGTGTGTGTGAGAGCCATACTGAAATATATCAAATGAGAATAGAATACATGAAAGTGAGTTTTTTTTAAAAGATTATTATTTTATGTGTATGAGTGTGTTTTGCCTGCATGTATGTCTGTGTACACTGTGTGTGCCCGGTGGCCAAAGATGTCCAAAGATGGCATCAGATCTTTTGGAACCAGAGTCACATACAGTTGTAAGCTACAAGTTTGTGCTAGGGATCAAATCAAGGTCCTCTGGAAGAGCAGCCAGTGTTCTTTTTGTTGTTGTTTTGTTTGTTTGCCGAGACAAGGTTTCTGTGTAGTCCTAGCTGTCCTAGAACTCAGTTTGTAGACCAGGCTGGCCTTGAACCCACTGAAATCTGCCTGCCTCTGCCTTCCAGAGTGCTGGGATTAAAAGCATGCAGTACCACCACCCAGCTTAGGCAGTGTATGGAAGCTTTGAGGAATCTTTCCAGCTCCTGAAAGTGTTTTTAAAACAGGTTTTCTGGGGGGCTATAGAGATGGCTCAGCAGTTAAGGGCACTGGCTGCTCTTACATAGGTCCTGAGTTCAATTCCCAGCAACCACATGGTGGCTCACAACCGTCTATAATCCACTGCCCAGTTCTGGTGTACTCATATTCATAAAAATAAATAAATAAATCTTTAAAAAACAAACAAACAAGTTTTCTGATGCCAACAGACAGTGCAATCACCCATCAATAAAAAGAGAAAGCTGCCATATGCATTTGTAACAACACTATGAAGAGGTTTGAAAATACTACTCTGAAAATAGAGATCTTAAATGGGCTTAAATACGGTAACCATTTGCCAGTCACTAAAGAGAAACTGAAGTCCCTGCTCCTCCCCATTCCTTACCTTTCTCTTCTTTCTACCAAAGTGACAAGGAGTTGAACAGTATCACTCGCAAGGTCTTGTTCACTACTCCACACTGACAGATTGCTGATGACCTTTTGTAAGAGGTAGCCGATAATCCACTGGGAACCCTCTGTATCTGCTCCAAATGCTGTACTCAATGGCAAACTTATCTTAAGAGAAAAGGTAAGAATTTCTAAAGTCAGAAAGATCAGCTAAAAAAAAAAAATCCACAGAAAACCAACAAAAAAAATTAGCTTCAAAGCCTGAAGAAGTTCTCACTTCACATTAGTTTTATCACTTTTCATTTGTTGAATCAAAAGGCTGATCCTTTATCCACCCATGTTTTTCAACTAATTTTTTTTCTGTCAGTTTTAGTCTGAGTAATTATTAACAAACTGAAAAGTGACATATTTGAAATAAATAGACATGCACACCTCAAAGACAATATAAAAACATATTATTCCAAAAAAAAAAAAAAGGGCCGGGCGGTGATGGCCCATGCCTTTAATCCCAGCACTTGGGAGGCAGAGGCAGGCGGATTTCTGAGTTCGAGGCCAGCCTGGTTCCAGGACAGCCAGGGCTACACAGAGAAACCCTGTCTCGAAAAAAACAAAAAAACAAAAAAACAACAAAAAAAAAACAAACATATTATTCTAATGGTAAAGTATCTTAATACTGGCTAAAATCAATAGAATCAAACGACATACTCTAAAAATGTAAAGCAATAGCATTTGAATCCCTTATATTTTTTTTTGTAAAACTCCTTTTCATTTCTTTATACCAGAGTTGTCTCTCTTAAACAGGTTCTGTTTTCTTCTTCTTCTTCTTCTTCTTCTTCTTCTTCTTCTTCTTCTTCTTCTTCTTCTTCTCCTCCTCCTCCTCCTCCTCCTCCTCCTCCTCTCCCTCCTCTTCCTTCTTCTCCTTCTTTTCTTCTTCTCTTCTTCCTCCTCCTCTTTCTCTATTTTTCTTTTAAGGCATTTTCCCTGTGTTCCTGGAACCCAGAGATCTACTTGACTTTCCCTTCGAAGTGCTGGGACTAAAGGCATGTCACCAAACCCAGCTAACAGGTTTGTTTTCATACATGAGACAGACAGACAGACAAAATCATCCTACCTCTAAACTTGCCATCATCATAAACCCAAAAAGACTTACTGGTTTTATATCCTTACCTGATCATACAGTTTTTCATCTACCAGGAGGTAAGTCTTGGCCCAGCGTTTTAGAAACCAAACAATATCTTTGCCCATTTGAGGGCTTAGTAGATGAGTGAGATCTGCTCTTATTGCTCGCGATTCAACTTCTGAGACTCTTAGCACAGCAGACAATAGCCTGTGGGGAGAAAACAGAAGTTGCTAACCCTATTTTTTTTCCCCTATAAAAATCCTTTTTGTTTCTTTATATCAGGTTATGTGTGAAAATTTCATCAATAGGGTTGTAGATAAAGTCCCCACATCATTTCTGATCTTCAAGAGTCAAGACAAATGAGGGGTGAGAAGCACCCTCTGCTCAGGCTGCAACCGCAGATGTAAATCTCAGCATCACTGTCTAAAGCGTAGTTCCCAATTCGAAATGGAGGAATACATAAAATTAAACGTTCAGAGTATAAGCCAATTGTTCATCACTCCTCCAGTAGACAGTTTATATTTTTGTGTCACAAAACACAAGTTCTGTTATGCTTTAAGATCAGAGAGTTGACTTATTAGAATGTTGTAGGTACTGAGCCTTGTCTCCAAATACCATGGTCCTGCATATTGTCTCATAATCTTGTTTTTTAATGGCATCTTAAGATAAAAAGCTTCCTAGAATGATTACCTACCTAAGTAGGTAATAACATAGTGCTTATTCCCATGTTATTGCAATAGGAAAGGGACATACCAGAAATTATGTATTTTTAACTTGACTTTAGCGAAAAAACAAGGAAGCACAGGTTGTAATGGTCCTAGTCCCAGACTAGGACTCTAATAACTACAGTCTGGCCTCTGCTCTATTCCTTCCTACCCTCAAGAAGGCTGAAAACCCTGTGTAATCAAACTAGATGGATGTGTGCTTTCTTTATTGACCTGATCTCTCACCAAGAAGTATTTGGTGCTATTGACCACCCTGCCCCTTTGAAGGAGCTCCCTCCATAGCTGCCCTGGTCTCACTTCCTATGTCCCCATCTGTCTGCTTACTATTTCCCAGTCTTTATGGAAGACTCTTCTCTGGACTTTGTTTAAATCACAAGTGTCTATCTTATACCCCCTGTACCCCTCATACACACCATCTACATGCTCCGCATGAAACAGTGCTCAAACTTTCTAAATTTCAGAGTGTATGTGAATAAGAATAACAGAAATTCCAATAACTTCAAGTTCGTCAATAATGATGTAATAAATTTTTCCTGTAATACTAAATTATTTTAAACACAATTAAAAGCCTAAGAGAATTTGAAATAAAAGTATGCAATGTAATTCAATATTTGTGATGTTGATAACTACCACCATCTATTTAAAACAAACTTCCTTTATTTGAACTTTTTTCCCCAAAGAACATTATTTACCAATTGCACTATTTTCTGTAATACATTTATATATTAACACTTTTCATATATTTTCAATGATCATAAAACTGTAAGAAGACCTTTAGATATTAAAGGTCTTCTGAATTGACTTACTATTGTTATACTTAACAGCATACTATAGAACAAAATGTAACAAAAATTTAAATTATAAAACAATTTACCCCAGTGCTAGGGTTCCAATCTAGAAGCTTATACATGCTAGGCAAAGTGGTCTACCACTAAGCTACAATATCAGACCAATTTTGTGCCTTCTCCTGGGGATAACATAACACATAAGGGCTTTAGATCTCCTACTTGTGAATGAACCAAAGTGCAGCAAAGGTTTATTGCTTTCTCAAGAGATGTAAGCACTGGAGGAAAAAAACAAATAACAAAAAACTTGTCCCATTAAAAACCAGAAATTATTTTTGAAGTACTAAGGTCATCTGTTATTTGAATTACTTAAGTTATATGACAAAACCCAAAAATCAAGTCATTCCATCTAGCCAAACTGGGCCCCTTTCAGTGTTGTGTGATGCAATGGACTGCGTTGTTGGGTTACCTAGCCACCAACACCAGGTGACCTGGAACTGCCCTTTTATTTGGTAGTCTTTGGGTACTCATACACATGCCAGTCCAAACACACTGGTGAGCTTGAGTCTTGCTTTTGTCTAGTGGAAGAGAGGTGAGGGTGGAAATAGAGGTCAGGCAGTCCTTCAGAACCTTCCTTCCTCATTTCCTTTCTCTATACCATGCCCAGAAACCAGCAGTAGCCTGGAGAATTCTGAGAAACGCCTCTCAAACCCAAGAGCCTGTTTCCAAATTTTCCCTAAGACTGAAAATGAACTGCTTCCCAACTTGGCCTGTCAGTTAACTCCACCTTCTACAAGACTCCATAAAACAGCTCACTTCCCTCCTGCAAATCCTGCTCATGAACCCAACAGAGCCCTCTCCTGCCTCCCTGACCCCTCCTCTCCTATGATAACAGTGCCTCTCCACCCCAAAGTGCCTTTCCTCCTCTCATCTGCCAAGCAGCAGTCGGCCAAGAATTATGCCAGCAGATCAGACGAAGTAAGACTCCTGAAACATCTGCTATCTTAGGCGTCCCATCCTTAAATCCCATCCAAAGGTTGAGTTGAAGAAAAAACTGAGCCAAATATGTTTTAGTTGTTAATATTTCTTGACCAATACCCTAGTCAAGTTATAATGTTGAACACTTTATATTCCAGCAGTCCTTGGCTTCCCAATCCATCTAGTATTAAATTTGCATCCTAACTGTAATAACCCAAAAGTCAGCATGATGAGTCAGGCCTTAAAGCCTCACAACCTTCTGCCAGTCACCTACTCTGGATGCTGGCAACTATGACTACACCCACAGGCAGTTTTCCCCACTTCCCCACTCGTGACATTGGTAATAGAGTGGGAATCAGGAAAGCTCTCTACGTGACTTACTCCTCTATTCAGAACGTATAGCAGCACCCCAGTCTTCTTCAGTGCAAAGATGTCTTACAACCCCTGAAGGTTAACCTTTCCTCCTACTTATTTCTACAATTCCATCTCCTCTAAAAAGCTATTTCTCTCAGCTTGGTCCACAACAGCATTCTGACCATGCTTGACCATGCCAGGTATGGCCAGGGCATTAGTTAAATTTTTTTGTTTTTTTGTTTTTGTTTTTGTTTTTTGGGGTTTTGTTTTTTGTTTTTTGTTTTTTGAGACAAGTGTTTCTCTGTGTAGCCCTGGCTGTCCTGGAACTCACTCTGTAGACCAGGCTGGCCTCGAACTCAGAAATCTGCCTGCCTCTGCCTCCCAAGTGCTGGAATTAAAGGAGTGTGCTACCACTGCCAGGCTGCATTAGTTATGTTATTTTATTTTTGCTCTAGCTGGAATGTTCTTCCCCTGGGCACATTCAAGACTCTCTTATCAACAACTTCAATCCTTGCTCAGGAGTAATTTAAATGATGCTTATGTGAATCATACTACTTAAGATTGCAAGAAGCCCTGCAGGGGTCTGAGCTTCGGGTGCCCTGCCCTTGTTGGCTTTTCACCCACAGCACTTCCTGTTTTTTAACACACCCCATCACTTGTTGACCGGCTAGTTCTTATCAAAAACTCTAACAGTAGAGTAGATATTGCTTGTTTTGTTCATGAATGTATCTCATGTGCTCATAAAGTTTGCAACCCATGAAGGTACTCAATAATAAAGAATTCTTAAGAAAAGAAATTCATTTTCTTTAAGAAATATGAACTACATTTTTACTAAATCAAAAGTTGTTTCTCCCATATATCAAATCAATTTCATAATAACTCTAGATAAAAACAACAAAAACAAAAATCTAGCTATTCTAACATTCCATAGTTTGTGTTCTAAATATGAAAATGATTTGCTCTCACACTAGTATAAGGGAAATGGTCCAAATGGTACCTGCTACAAGAAATAGGACAACAAACCTATGGTAGAGCTCGGAAATAAACAGTCCTAGAAATAACATTCACCAGGATACAAACCAAAGCTAAAATCACAAAATCTAATCACAACAACAACAGGAACAACAGGGACCTCAAAAGAAACCTTTGCTTATATTCATGGCAAACAAAAGAATATACTAATAAAGGAAATAAAGTCCCAAACAATTCCTTGGTATCAGCTTAATATTTGACCTTAAAATAACACAAAACAACAACACAAACTCTGTATCTTCTATTGCATTTACATTGAAAAAAAAAAGTAGGACAAACCCTTGATGAACTGACAAACCCATGCTATCATCATGTCTACTATCTCGAAAGCAACTGAGACTAAAAGACAATGAAATAAAACTTAAATCCACTTTCAAGTCAATTTTTAAGAATACAATTAATTCAGATTTACCCCCTTTAGTTTCACAATTAAGAATTAATGAAAACATTGCCTATGCTCACAGGAAGACAAATAGTGACTCTTCTCGGAGACGGTCTTGCTGCCTTTTAATTACTGCTGACAGGGCTCTCAAGTTTTACATAATTAGGATAACTATTTCTATAATATAATAATGACAGTTTTCTTAGGAAGCCACTGACATATAGTTTCCACTTTCATAAGCAATACATACTTGTTAAGGCTCAACTGGTTTCTAAAAACTGTTTTTCCCTCCTGTACATATATCATTACTGCTTACTGATGGGCAAACACTACATTCTTAATAAATTATAGTGAATGCTATTTCCAAGTCTTGCATTCAGATTCATTTTACATTTGTTCTCTTCAGTACTGGATAGCTCTGCTATCCTGCTAGCATGCCTTGCCATCCTTGTGTTTCGAGGCTGCTCTAAGTTCTAGTTTCTTTCATGTATCCAATTCACAGCGCAGCGCGCCTACCCCTCCAGTCATCTACCCATCAACTCAGAGGTTATGAGACAATAAATCACAAGAGTGCAGCTATAGAGTTCATATTACCTAATCACAGAATCTGTTCTGCTGTACCCTGGGATGGAAGAAGCCTTTTCTCCTGGAGATCCCAAAATTTGAAGTGTTGTATTAATGTCAACTTCAGATGAATGCTTAATGGAATATTCCATTATTTCTGGAGGTATTAGCGGAGTCTCTCCCTGAGTATCATCAGCTAAGAGGTAGCCTTCAGTTTAAAAAAAATTAAAAATGAACACTTAACAAATCTATTTACCAAATTGCACTATAAATGTTTTCAGTTTTGATTTATATACATCATATAGGTTGATGTAAAAGTAAATTATGTTAACCTGCTAATTTCAAGATGAGGTGCAGCAACTGTCAATTTCTTAAGATAACTAAAACTCTCAAAAGTACAGCAAAAGATCAGGGACAAATGGTTTAGTCATCAATCTCATAATGCATGGTGACATGTAGGCTTTGAAAACTGGAGTAATTTATTCTGTTAAGTTAATGGGAATTCTGCTATTATAGCAGGAATTTATTCATATACAACTTTTAGAAAGTCAAGGGTTTTTTGTTTTTTGTTTTTCCTTGATTACAATATAGAATCACTAATAGGGTCAGTGGTCAAGGAAAAAGACCCTAAGTCAGACTGCCTAAACTTGCATTCTGGCTCCACAACTTAACTGCAGTATGACCATTTCTTATAAGTTCAGTTTCTTCATCTGTTAGCTGGGAATGATGATGGTGATAGTGATGATGATGGTTAACATCACAGAACAGTACTAATTCAAGGGGCTACAATGTGATCCGAAGGAAACACTTGGCATATAACAGGTCCAAATGCATGGTAGCCAGTGGTTTTTAAAGACTATCTATTGCTCTATGTCAAACAGCATGTGTATCCAAGTCATTCAGCACTATATATGAAGTATATATACTGTTGATATTTGAGATGGGGTCTTGCTAGGTAGCCCAAGCTGCCCTCCAAACCACAATCCTCCTGCCTCAGCTCTCCTTTGGGCTGGAATTACAATGATATGCCACCACACCAAGCTCTACCTATTCTTTTTAATATATGAGGCTTCTTTTAGGTTTAAATGATATCACGGGCAACTACATTAGGAGGAAAAAGTAACTAACCTGTAACTAAAATAAGCCAGTGAATATCTTCGTAGAGATCATCAAGCATTTTGTTGTCAATGGTGCTTGATCCGGGTGAAGCAAGTAATTGTTGCTGATGCCGTTGTAACTGGCCATGGAGTCTTGTTACCCTTTCTTCTAATAAACTAAAAGAGGAAAGAAACAGCAGCTCAATCAAGTGCAGGATACAAAGATCTAGGCCAACCGATAACTTCCATATAACTAAATAACATAAACTAAGATGTTAGCACAAAAAAAGAGAACTAGAAGAAACATAATATATATTTAATGACACAGAATTAAAGTAACACTTTACAAACAAGCAAGGTTTATATGATAGGCTTATACTGGTTATCCAAGTCATTTCTCATGCTTTGTTTTCCTTAATTCCTGCAGTCTATACTGTAGTGCCTGGGTTCCAACTGTATAAGCCAAAGAATGCAATCATAACATGCTCTGTCCACTGGGTCCAGTGTGCTGGGAAGGGGTAGGGATGATCAAAGCTCTCCAGGGAATTGGGAGCAGAGAGCACTTCTCCAGGGGGTTCCTGGGCTGGTGTACCTTGTCAGAAGAGGCATACAGTGTTCAGCAGCAATTCTTCCTAGCATTCCTACACTGGCTAGTTGATCAGAAAACTGATCTCGATCATCTTCTTGGAGTTCACTTATTTCTTCTTCCTCACGAGAGGCCACACCATTGGCAGTCTATTTGGTAAAAGAGAAACAATAAGGAAATACAGCTTCGTGTTCTAAAAGACATGTGTGTCTGTGACTCTGTCGAGTGGCTTCAGGAAGACCTGGACAGAGCCAACCTACAGGTACAGCTTTCTAGAACTCCTTTCTAGCATTGCTAGCAGCCCTGGCAGCTCAAAGGGCAAGAAGAGCACTAAGGAGAAGGAAGGAAGGAAATGCGTCTCTGTGCACCTTCTAATAGCTAGCTGTGTGCCTACAGACTACCTCTTATACTAGGGATTGTCACACGTCATTAGAACAGTCTAGCATCTTAGGATTCCCTAGTTCTTTGAATATAGGATATTATTCAATATAGGATGTTATCAGACACCTGGCAAGACAGAAGTGACTAACTGGAAATTTGAAAAGGCAGTGATTATAATTAACAGCCCACATATGAAAACTGGTAGATACAAGGAACCACATTTTTCTTAGCAAATCTTTGAAGGAACCTATCCCAAATTTCTAGTGTTTTATGTTATCTAATATGATTAAATAGAGCCTGTAGTAATTTTTCATTCCACCTTGCTTAAAACTTACCAAATTCCTTGTGCCATCTGGAGCAGCAAGGTGACACTGAATATAGGAATTAAACACCTGAACTGCATGCTGCGTGAAAAAGCCTTTATGGAAATGTTTATCATCTCGGACCAAAGTTAGCCAGGACTCCAGCAATTTATCATATGCTTCCATGTATACCATGTCATCCTTATCAAGCTAAAAGAAAAGACGATTCATTAAACAAGTATCTAGAGAAATAAAATGGGCATTCCAAGAGGTATGCAGCTATGTACAAAAACAAAGGAAAGTATTTCCAATTATTAAGCATGTTTTAACCTTCTAAAATTTCCCTAATCCCAAAAGAAACAATTCTTTAGCAATATGACTAATTGTTTAGGGCTTTGTGGAATGTATATTTTTAAAATAAAAGTAGTATTAGCTTTTTGAAAAGCTAAAAAAATAGAATATATAACATTATAATATAATTCTTTTAAGATGTATTATTTCATTTATATGAGTACACTGTAGCAATCTTTAAACACACACCAGAAGTGGGCACTGGATTCCATTACAGATGGTTGGGATTCACCATCTGTGCTGGGAATTGAAGTCAGGACCTCTGGAAGAGCAAGCAGCCAGTGCTCTTAACCACTAAGCCATCTCCCCAGCCCAATAAGTATAATTCTTACACATTTGTCTTTCTTGTACTGGGATAAAATCCCAGTGACATACTGAAAGAAAGAAAGGAAGAAAGAAAGAAAGAAAGAAAGAAAGAAAGAAAGAAAGAAAGAAAGAAAGAAAGAAAGAGAGAGAGGGAGAGAGAGAGGGAGAGAGAGAGGGAGAGAGGGAGGGAAGAAGCAGGGAAGCAGGGAAGAAACCAAGAGAAAGCCAGGCCTCTCCTCACCCAGCTGAGCCTCTCACCCCATGGTGCAGAGACTGTCATGATCTTAGCTATTCATGTGATTATTCCCATTCTTTCTTGTTCATGAGTAGCTAAACTCATTTCTCAGTTAAAATTTCATACTAAAGTAAAACCACACCACTGAGACATAAGGAATTTCCCAAGAAATAGTTAAAACAAACAAATAACAGACTACAGAGCTATTTGTGGTCTAAAATCCCTCCTTAGATTGATCTAATATTCTGCTGGAAAAAAACAAAACAAAACAAAACAAAAAAACTAAAAACAAAAACCATTGTACTGAAAAAGCTGCAAAGACCAAGAAATGGACTGAGCTGGACCCACAGCAGAGAATGCCACTGCACCTGAGAAGCTACGACCCTCACACACAGTAAGATGGTAGGCAAGAACTATGCAGACGGACTCAGGAAGAGGACAGAGATGAAGCTTCCTTTTGACTGTGGGAGTAAGGAGAGACGGCTCAGGAATTAGGAGCACTGACTGCTCCTGAGTTCAACTCCCAGCACCCACATGGTGGCTCCCAGACATCTGCAGTGGGATCGGATGCCCTCATCTCCTGTGTCTGAAGACGGCTGTATAAAATAAATATATCTAAAATAAATAAATCTTAAAAACAAAGTAACTGTAATGCTCATGAAAGTACATTCAACAGAAGCACATGACACAGTTTTGTTTTTGTTTTTTGAAAGAAAACCACACTGCCTGTATTGTGCAATATGGCAGTGGCTCAGATGAATATGATCGAAGTATATTACATACACTGTGAAAATTATTCTTTACAGTTAATATGTACTGTTTTTTAAAAAGTCAGGAAAAACAAAACACAGATGAAATCCAAAGCACAATGTTGATTATAAACAAAGGGAAAGGTAGCTCTGTCCCTTCTATAGTTTCCTCAAATACGAAGAGCTGAGCATTGAGTTCCTCAAGTGAACAGGATCCGGTCTTCCCATAGAAACATCTGTGGCTTGTTTATATACTTAACAAGGCGTGTGCTTTGCAGACATCATTTGTCAAGTCTTAACAGTTTATCTTGCCAAAATAAACAGACTGGTAACATATCTAACAGGACTTAGGAGTAGCATCCTCTGATCTAGTCTCAAAAAGAAAAACATAGGACATTCTAAAGACCCACTATCATTTTTCTAAGTATATATTTAAGACATGAATCAAAATGTAAAAGCCTTTTTTAAAAACTTAAAACCTTATAACCGTATTATTAAAGGAATTCCCCATAATGCCTCCATTAAACCCTGATATTAGAATGATCTCAAGTAGAATATACAAGACCTTACACATTGGAAGGTAATTTAAAATAAAGACTAAGCTTCTTAGAAAAAAAAAAAACCAAATCTTTGGTTCCCTCTGTACACCAATAAAGTAACTCATCAGGCAAAGTGTGAGAAATTTGGTTGATGACAATTGGCAACTGGATCTTCCAGTCTAATCCCAGAGAAGTGAAACCTAAGCTAGTGCTTTTTCATAATACCTTGGCTCTGTTCCACGGCCACTCTGGCCCAGACCCAGCAGCCTGCTGGCAGCATGTGGACAGATGACTAAGGAGACCAATCTAGACACTATGTGCTCATGCTCTGAGCACTGTCAGGCCTAGTGCCAGAAAGGCTTTGGAGAGGGGCTTAGAGCTTATGGGACCTACTTGACCCCACTTTACTCCATTTGATTATAGAAAGGGGAATAGAAATCAAAACATGATTACAGCACTTCTCTCTCTGCCTATAACTAGCCTGAAGATGTAGAGAAGTGTGAGGGTGCAGTGCTTCAGACACAGAAAAAAAAAAAAAGGACACTTACGCTTTAATATTTTGAGTATATAATCCCCAAAATAGTGAAATGACAGGAATTGGCTCTGGTCCCTGTCTGACAATGAATATAATTTCAGTGACTAAAGCCCAACATTATTCTATAATTCCAAGTACAGGATATTCTGGGAAGGGAAGATTATAGAGACAACAAGAGTAGTATGTCTTGATATGGTGATGCACACATTTAAATTTCATCATTTGGGAAGCAGGGACAGAGAGAGAAGGGGGAGAGGAGAGAGCAGGGAAGAAAGAAGAGAGGGGAAGGGGGAGGGAGGAGACAGCGAGAGCAAGAGCGAGAGCGCAAGCACGAGCAGGGAGAACGATGTTATCACCCAGGAGTTTCCATAGCCTGGTGCAGAAGAACGAACAAATGAAGCACATAGAATTTCTACAGAAGTCAAATACTCTTTAGGATAAGATATATGTCATTATGCGTTTGTCCAAATCCAAAGCATTTGTACCACCAGGAGGCTGGACATGGTGGCAAATGCCTTAAACCTAGCACTTGGGAGGCAAAGACAGAAACAGGTGGATCTCTGTGAGCTCCAGCCTGGTGGACATAGCAAGTTCCAGGACAGTCAAGACTACATAGAGAGACGCTGTCTAATAATAATAATAATAATAATAATAATAATAATAATAATAATCAAGACTACATAGAGACGCTGTCTAATAATAATAATAACAACAACAACAACAACAATAATACAATCAATTTAGAGCACCATGAAACCCATGGACTCTGAGTGACAACCATGAATCATATAACAACAACAACAACAACAACAACAAATCTACACTACCAGACATGAGCCCCGTGGAACTCAGACTCTGAGTGACAACCACAAATCAATGCAGGTACAGTAATAACACAGATACCACTCTAATATAGGCTTAGTGGGGCAGATGATGATAAGGGAAAAGTATATGAGAACATCCTGTATTTTCACTCTGAACCTAGAGGTACATTATTAAATATAGTCTTTTCATTGCTACCTATCTATATAAATATATCAGATATTTTGAAAGTAGACAAATAAACAGACTAACTTGCTTGTACTTACAAACTTGCTATCATCTGCAAACAACTCCAAATCTACCCTAATAGTAATGACACTACCCACAACCCATCCCCCTTCGTGCTTTCCCCCATGGTGAGCAAATAATCAATGCCAGTGCCAATGCCAAATTCTTCCATGAAATCAGAAAGCACTTTCTTCTTTTTTAAGAGAGGATCTCTTAGCCAGGCAGTGGTGGCGCATGCCTTTAATCTCAGCACTTGGGAGGCAGAGGCAGGCGGATCTCTGAGTTGGAGGCCAGCCTGGTCTACAGAGTGAGTTCCAGGACAGCCAGGGCTATACAGAGAAACCCTGTCTCGAAAAACCAAAAACGAGAGAGGATCTCTTTATGCAGCCCTGTAAACTGTACTGGAGCTTGTTATGTAGATTGGGCTGGCCTAAATTTCAGAGATCTTCTATCCCTGACTCCTGGGGACTAGTATTTGCCCACCTAGAAAACATTTTCTATCGAATACAAAATGTCTTTGATTTGTCCTCCCCACCCCATTTTCATAGTAACGAGCCTAAACTGAGGACCTCAGGTATGACGGGTAAGTGCTCACACTGAGCTACACTCTCAGCCTGTCTTCTCAGTGTTCTGTTGCTGTGAAGAGATACCACAAATAGGCAACTCTTAAAAGAAAGCATTTAACTGGGGCTTGCTTCAGAAGTTTAGGGTATTATTATGGCAGGGAACATGGCAGCACACAGGTAGACATGGTGCTGGAGAAGAAGCTGAGAGCTCTACATCTGAATCCACTGGCAGTGTGAAGAGAGGGCCAAGCCTGGCAAAGGCTTTTTAATACCTCAAAGCCCACCCCCAATGATACACTTCCTCCAACAGGGCCACACCTCTTAATCCTTCCCAAGTAGGAGCACTCCCTGAGGACTAAGCATTTAAACATGAGCCTATATGGGCCATTCTTATTCAAACTACCACATAGACCCCAGACTACATTCCTAGATATAGTTCATATACATAAAAATATGCAATTAATTTCACAGAGAATTTTATTTTTAAGGATAACTTCTAAGGAGTTCTTTAGCCTTACTGAACTCTAGAATTTCCTATTTCCAGCCTATAAGAACTTTGAGAATAGAAATAAAGTTAACTACCACAGAAGACAGAGAGGAAGATAAAGTGCCATGTACCCCAGCTGGGGTATTCATGAGCAGCATCTACTTGTAGACATGATGAAAAGTTTGTTTGGCAGAACCAAGGTATATAACAGAAACCTGATCACAGGAGCAGGGATATACGTCAGAGATACATATGTGAGAAAGGAGCTCTATCAACATGCTTTGTTTCTTTGCTGTGAAGCCCTGAATGACCTCCAGCTGACACAAGTGCTGGGAGTACCAACATGAGCCATCATGCCACAGAATGGTACACTGTACTTAATCTGCATTGGTGAAAGAGCTGTTCCCTCTGTTTTATTTCTCTACCACAAATAAAACTTGCATTGTACAGTATAATATCAACAAACACATGGATAGACCATATCTTTTATGTTGTTACTTTTCTGTTGTATCATTTGAGTTAAATATGGCAATAATGACTTTAAAAAAAAAAAAGACAGAGAGGCTATAGCGAGAGATGGCTCAGTGGTTAAGAGCACTGCCTGCTTTTCTTCTTCTTCTTCTTTTTTTGGTTTTTCAAGACAGGGTTTCTCTGTGTAGCTCTGGCTGTCCTGGAACTCACTCTGTAGACCAGGCTGGCCTTGAACTCAGAAATCCGCCTGCCTCTGCCTCCCAAGTGCTGGGATTAAAGGTATGCACCACCACTGCCTGGCTACTGGCTGCTTTTCTACTGGCTGGGTTCAATTCTGGCAACCACATGCCAGCTTAGAACCATCTGTAACTCCATTT
The DNA here is from genome assembly GCF_008632895.1 of Mastomys coucha. Classification (NCBI taxonomy): domain Eukaryota; kingdom Metazoa; phylum Chordata; class Mammalia; order Rodentia; family Muridae; genus Mastomys; species Mastomys coucha. The sequence continues at coordinate 44,167,251 of NW_022196915.1, forward strand.
CCCAGGAATACGACACCCTCACATAGACATACAAACAGGCAAACCACCAATGCACATAAAGTAAAAATAAATAAAAGATTTTAAAATAAGAATACCATATTAAAGAACAGTAGATGGTAAATAAGCTTTACTCTAGTGCTACAATACTTCAAATGCTTTCTTAAAAGATTTAAAACACCTACTTAAAACATTAAAATTGATTAACACCCAAGTCACAAAACACTGCATAGTATGATTTGTGATCCAACCTGAGTTAAACATAACAAAGCAATTTTTAAGATAGGATTTTTCTGTGCAGCACTGGCGTCCTGGAACTCTGTGGACCACTCTGCTCCTCAAGTATGGGATTAAAGATGTGCACCACCACACCAAGCTTGCAATAATCTTTAAAATGCAATAGTTACAAGTTTTCTTTCAAATACTCCTATAGAGCCAAAATTACCATTATTTTTGGAAAGAAATATTCTGTCAACATGCAAAGCTTAAACAATATTCCTGTGTCTCATTTCAGCTTTTCCAATAAGAAAAGAAATACAAGCATGATGAGTGGACAGGGGCTCCTAGATCCACAGTGTGTGCCGGTTCAGCTATCAGAATCACAGGGGAGGGAGGCTTCTCAACTAATCATGCACAACAAAAGGTCAAGTTACACCAAAACAACATCATCTCCTAGAGTTAACTATGGCTTTCTGCTCTCTACTTCAAAGGTGATGTTTAAAAAAAAAAAAAAAAAAGTCCCTTTATGAGATTCTGTCTCACTGAGCACAGGCTGGCCTCAAATAGGCATTTTCACATTAAAGAAGCCAGGTAAGGTAGCACACATCTGTTATGTCGGCACTCAGGGGTAGAGGCAGAGGCAAGAAACACAGAATGAGACCATTATAACTACTATCCGGTAGCCAAGAAAACAAATGATGTACGTAAGTAAGAAGATCCAATCTGCTTTGGCTGGATTTGTTTGGGACCTTCAGCTATTAGCTGAATATTCTCCAATATATGCAAGATGATAAAACATGAAGATTTAACTTCCTTTTAAGGAAATCTGTGTAGTATTCACGCAAGTCACGTGACAGGGACAACCCCCAACCTTCAACTTCCCCAGGCCTGCCTAATGCTGCTTTCTCGATGGACGCAAAGCTGCAGACAACTTTTGTCTTTCTGTCCTATATAATTGGTAGCCAGTTGCTCTTAAAAATAACTGTTAAAAATAAACAGAGAAACTGCGAGAATTAAGACACAAACAGCTGTTTTCTTTAATGAAACCTATTAGGTATAGTCTAACTTTGGGTTAGCATGCCTTCTGAGAGAAACTAAAAAGTATCTGCTTCTTTGAAAGTGGATTTAGCTTATATTCCAATATTCCTATGCCAAATTGACAGAAAGCCTCATGTTCAAGTAAATTTCAAAGATAAAATCTTTAAACCAAAACTATTACATATATTCTAGCCAGCCTACTAAATCTAAGAACTCTCTTTGAGAAGCTAAAGGTAGCTGTGTATCTAAACATGTTCCACATACTAAATCCTGACTCCATCTCACTCAAAAGAGAACACTCAAGAAACACAAGGAAGCCATGACACATCAAACTTCACATCTGAGTCGGAGTCCATTTAACTTCAATATGGACTTATATCTTTAGAACAGAAATGACCATCCTGAGAAGTGCAAATTTTACATGATGTCTATAAAGTTCTACTCCTCTAATGTATAGTTTTCCATCACATAAAGCCCTGCCTTCCCTGTTCATAATCTCTCATTAAATCCTTAAAGAGCCTAATTACATACTTACAATCATTCCCAGATCCCTAACACTTCAGAAGCTCTACAAATTGCCAAATATTGCCAGAATTTAACATGAAATTCTAAGAAGTATCTTCTTTTAATTTATAACAGAGGGGGAAAAAAATCAATTTCAACAACTAAGTAACTACTTTATAGGAATAAATCAATTATTTCCAATGATTACTATAGTTCTTTATCATAGTAACTGTTACAAAGTAACTGTTGTCAAGGAGTTTTTGTATAATATTTTTTAAAGGTAAGGATAAAAATTAGAAAACATCTGAAAATGTGTTTCTACCCCCAAAATCATTAGTATTATTACCAGTCTTAATTTGAATATAAATCAGTTTACCAAAATACACTATTAAACAATACACATCACATAATTTCCAACTAAGTCTTAATTAAACTAATAGCATAGTGTTTTTAATTAAATTTAATTATAAAATTTAATTATACATAATTATATGCAACCATGAAGTTATTTAACAGTACTTGTAAAACACTTAAAATGGACTAATCAACATAATTTAACAAAAACACTGAATTTTAATTACCTCAAAATGATAATTTCCAAGACTAATTTAAATCCACAAATTTTAAAGGTCATGTTTCCGTACACACTGCCACTAATATACATACAAAATGTAATTTTACCAACAGCTACTAGTCCTCAGGTAAAATAACTGTCATGAGACAATGCTCTAACGGTAGCACCAATTTCCTATGGGAGACAGACACAGACAGACTTTAGAAGTCACTCACCACTTCTTCCAGCGCAGCACTTCGTCCAAAAGAACAAGTGAGGTGTGTGAGGCAGTTCACGAAGGAGGAGAAGAGCTCATTGGGGATAGCAGTTAAAACATTCCGAGGGAACACAGTTATCAGATTGCTGATAATGCTGGAGAGTCCTACGGCTTCAGAATCCTCTATTTCAATTCTACAAACCAAGGAATGAGGATTAATTAATCCATACAAAATAAGCTACATTTCCAAACACAAAAACAGTATCACTCATTCACTTCTAAAGGCACATCTCTGTATTAATTTCAAATTAGTCATACAATTGTTCAAAACACAGAACAGGAAAAGCCAAAAATCCTTAGTTTTTTTCCCCCTTTGTATTAAATACTAAAAGGAAATGTTCCCTCTTCAGTTCAAAAGGAAAAGCATACCTACCCATTGATAGTGTTCAGCAAACCCTCAATGAAGTGTGCTAGGTAATCAACCTGGGATCCTTCATCGGGGAAGATGGGTCCATGAAGAGAGGCTAACTGGGCAAGGCACTGCAGAGAATCCTGGGCCATATCTGAATCTTCTCTGATTTTTCGATGTACCTGTTAGAAAGAATTACTAATCCATAAAAACAAATTCTTCTTTTGTAGTGGTCACGTGAGAAGCATGTCAAATGAGGTAAGAGAAAAATTCACTGTAGCTGGTCATTTTTAGAAAATTAACTCTTCAGTTAAACCAAACCTGAAAAACCATCCTTCAGTTCAACTGACATCATAGACCAGAATTTTAGGCATTTCAGTAAACTTTTAGCTGAGGGCTACCTACATTTTGAAAATTGAACTCTCTCCAGTATATTATGACAAGGAGAGAAAACAGATGCTAGCCAGTCAGACATACTGCTTCTGCTAAAAACAGCAACGACGACAGTCATCTGTATTATGCTAACTATGCCCCACCACAGCTTCTTGCTAAAGTTAGCAGACAAGTTCAATCCAGTATATAGATGCTGTCCTAGTGGAAGTAAACAGTTGCACCCTTAGAAAACCAACAAATGTACTTATGACCCACCCCTAGATATCCTCCACTCATGGACAGGGATCACATGCTTAAGTTCTAAGATGGTCTAACCTGTTTAAATTTCATTTATATCACTATTAATACTGAATGTTTTTTAAATACAGTTTGCACTTAATACATAGATCCATTTAAACATACAACTAGATTTATTTTATTTTAATGATGAAATACTGATACACAGACACTTACTACCCAGTGTTTTAATCTAAAGAAAAGGTTCTAAGAATACTGCTCCTTCAGTACTCCTAAATTTTCAGATTTTAAAGACTTCATTTCTATGATCTGACATTAAAACAGAACAGAAAATGCCGGGAAGGAATGATAAAGTGGCCATTCACACTCACCTCCACGTACACTACACTAGCCATCTGATTCTTCCCACCGGCATTTAGCTGAAGCATTCCAACACGCTTTTCTTTTTTGAAGCACTGTTCTCTATTTGTTTCAAGTAACCTGTCTTTGACACTGTCAATCATTTATGAATTACTTGACACTAGAATGCTTTTGTTTGGTAGAGTATGGGACAATGGTGAACATAGTAAATCCTTGTTAACTGATTCCACTAACCTTAGCCTCTAGGCTTCTTAAGGTCAAGACAAGAAACTTAAACCAGTATACTAGATCTAAAAATTATAGTTCAATGACTTACTAAAAGGCTTAAAATATATTATTCTCTGGTCTAGAACAAGGGTTGTCAAGCCACTGACCCATGGATCAAATCTGGGTGGATGTAGAGGTTAGAGCAGGGTTTTTCTCATGTTTATACCATGAGAGAAAGAGAGGAAAAAAAAAAATCAAAAGAAGATTTGACAAAGTATCCAATTTTAACAACCATCAGCAAAGGTTTCCTGGAATAGCAGCTTTCCTTGATTGTTTATTTTTAATTTAGGGCTCCCAATACAATGAGAGATTTGAGTATGACCATATTATATACAGAGCCTAAAGTATTTACTGTGGGTTGGCACTAATAGCACATTGAGCTTGCTAACCCTTGGTCTGGAACAAAAATACTTTTCAACCTATATACTAATATATTTTAGGCTTTATACAGTAACTTCAAAGTACAACCCACAGAATCATATGTACATCTTGGTTGCAAACTCTAGAATACATACTTCTAAGCCCTTTATCTTAAAAGCACAATTAAATCTGTGTTTTCATGCTCTGAATCCTAATCAAAAGTTCACTGAATTGCCCAGGACCAGATTCTACCAACATATACACTGCAAACTGGGACAAGAGAAGCTTGTCCCATAGTCTGCTCCACATAGGAGCCAGATGTCCATTCATACCTGGACCATAATGAAAACACTAATGAATGTGCTCAATGAGAAAGCTAGTATTTACAATTTAAAATAAAATTAAAAAACTGTTCTGGGACCAAGGATTAATTTGTTTCATGAGATAGCGTCCACATAAAACTCACATTAGACATATAATTCTCGTGATACAGACTCATGGTCTGTCACACTGCAAAAGCATTCTCTCATAACTGAACATGGATCTCAATCTGAATAATATCGCACAATTAAAAAATAGATCTACCACCTCCATTCAGAAAGGAAGCAAAGGGAGGATCAAGACACCCAAAACAGAGAGGCCATTCACCAAATAAGCATATAGAAGGCACAAGTTAGCAAGAAGGACAGATTTCTGCTGAAGCGTGCTTAAGCATCAGATGTCAGTGTGCCACCCACATGGCAGCCCAGTGAGCATGCAGAGTATTATAAGTCTGGAAGAGTGTGGAGGGTGTGAAAAGCAAAGCAGAGAGAGCTAAGAACGCCAATATCCATCCACATGAGGGCAGACACTTGAGTCACAACCAGGAAAGTACTGTCTGAAAGAGGAGGGGGAAAGAAAAACTGACAACTTTGTAGACTGCTAAGGAGCAGAATGCAACCAAAACCATTTAAAATTTCAGATATGGTCAAGAAATTTAAGTCTTCACTCCATCTACTGAAATCTAGCATAATAATGGTATCCAATGGAAGGGAAGATTAAACTGAGTAGTTAATTCATATAAATGAAGGTAAATCTAGCAAAACTCAAATAGAAAGATTAAGTCATGTTTTTTACAACAAATTAAAACTTTATAAATTGCTTAAATGCAAATAGCTACACTCATAAACTACTAAAATAACAAAGTAGAAAGGGGTTAACTTTTAAATTCAGAGTTATCTGCATGTGGTGGTTCCCAGCTGACAGGAGCAGCTGTCTGCTTTGTCTAGACAGCTGTTCAGCCCTGGTGGGGATGTTTGCAGCACGCCAGCAAGTTTTTCACCTTTTCACAAACTGCTGGAGTGGGACCTACTTTCTGTACAGCAAATAGAACCAAACTTGGACTTGTATCAAAATAATTCCTGTCAGATGGGATGCCCCACAAAGTCCTTAAAACTTAATTGCAAGTACCATTTGATCTTGGCTATGGTTTTAGATTTTTCCCCTTCTAGTTTTAAAAAGGAAACTGAATGTTCAGACTGAAGTTTCCCATAGGAAACATCTTATGAAGGCAGAGCTGAGGCCTAGTGGCACAGTGCTCATCAGGCACACAGAAGAGCCAGGGTGTGATCACCACAGCTACAGAACAAGACACGATAGCAGAAAAGGTGTTTTGTGTATGCTTAAGGATGGACAAACATGTTTTAGACATTTTAAATATATACCACAGTACTGAAATATAAGTGGCTTGGTCACAAAAGGCTCCTTCATACTTCAAAACACATGAAAAGATAAGAAACTATAATGATTCAGATTAAACAAAATCCCCTTATTCTTTGATGTTTACTTAGATTTTATTGATTTTTATTTTGTACAAGTCACTGATCTAACTACCTACTTACTCTGTAACTAAAAATTAGCAACAAACATATACATGTATTTTTTAATTCTAAAACTCACCAGCACTCATGGGAATAGACTGCTTTGCTTCTTGTAGCTAAATGATACTAAGGGGCCACTTTAAAGTTAAAATTGGAATATTTAAGATAAATTGCCCTTAAATATTAATATAGCTCAGGTCTTATGAATACAGCTCACTAGGGAACAGTTCCCAAAATGCAGTCCAGGGATCCATCAACTTGCTAGCCAATGCAGACTGTGTTCATAAGAGCACTAATGTGTTTCTACTCTTACCTGCGTACTGCATACAGGCACACAGAAAGCTTTTTCTAAGGTCACATGATTTAAAATATCAACTGAGTGAAATATAAAACAGGAAAATCTGGTTGGCTTTTATTAAAGCAGATGCTAGAGAGATTTGCAAAAATATAAAGCAAACAAAATCAAAACCCAGTTTATGCCAGTTGTTTTTACTACACGTTTCAAAGTATTTGTTCATTGAAGTTATTTATGTTATGATATAATGGTTTCTTGTTGATATTTTTAGTGAAATAAAGTATTTTTTCAAGTTTTCAGCCAGATCTCAGTTTACTTTTATTATGAGAACATGCTATATTTTAGCAGTTCTTATCTTCTTTCGCTTCTATTAGTTTGAAGTCGTAATGTTATATAACAATAGCTATGTAACCCATACAAACAAAAGCTAGTAGGAAGTTCTGAATTTTTAAGACTGTAAAGAGTGGTTACAAAGACTAAGAAGTTTTGTTGTAGGATCTAAGCCCTTCAAAATGAGATAGTATTTGTACATCAGTAACAACTTTGTCATATAGTTTTTCTCTCAGCAAGTCAGTTGTGAGAAGAGAAACCAACAAGGGGAAAATCTGTCCTGTTTTACTTAAGAAAAACAACTGCATTTCCTCTTAGCATGCCCCTTGCTAGCCAGAGTGGAAAATGAAGACTTACTGTGAAGAAAAGCTCCATGACTCTGCTGTCCAGAAGGGCCTCCCGCCAGGACTCTGTTGGCTTCAACAGCACATTTTGTGAAGATTCAAACATAGCTATATAATGTCTGCCCAGTTATCTAGTGTCAAGGTCAACAACAATAACATTCTTACTTTGTCTAAACTATAAGTATACCCTAAATATAACAGCAGCCAGCCAGAAAGAATGCAATAGGAACAGTTTAAGCCTCTTCACATATGCTACATAATTCATGCATGAAGCTAAGGAATAAAAGGCATTAAGTGCTGAAAAAAGAATGCTATAGGAATGTTAGGTAACGGTTTTAGTCCCTATGTGTACCATACCATGGGGGTACAGAAACCTTTGGAATTAGAGATCTTAATAGAAGCAACAGAAGGGGGAAAAGTGACTTAAAAAACAGATATCAAAAGCTAAACTTAAAGAATCAATTTCAGTAAATTTGTCCCATTACTTTACCCAATATTTCAAACAGCTAAAATCATACACACAAAATGATTCTCACATAGACTACAGGGAAAAACAGCAGCTTTCCAAAAGAAATATGTTCACAGGAAAAGAACATAAAAGAGCAACTATGCCTCATAATAAAACAGAAAACTTGAGATCACAGTAGCCCGACACCAAGTCAAAACAAAAAATTAAGCAGTTGACAGAAAACGCATTTTTAGTCAAAATTCCCATAGGCTCAAGGGAGGCAGAAAGGTATGGATCTTCGAGGACTCACTGGACAGCCAGCTGGCCTACTTGATATGCTCCAGGCAGTAAGAAGAGACCCTGTCTCCCAAATAATGACTTCAGAAGTTGTCCTCTGTCCTCTACACAAACATATACACATGCACATTAACTAATATACATGAGCATATCCCCCCTCACACACACACTGAGCAAGTAACATTTCCCATAGACTCAAACAGTATATCCAGTATATCCAGGTATTCAGTATCAACTATGCTTCAACTGAGTAAATTTGCTGCAAATAAATGAACCATCATAATAAGTATGTGTCTGTAGATGTTGATGAATGTAAATTACCCAATAGCACCGCCATAGTAACTGAGACTTTACAAAATGAGAAGGCTGCCTGGAATGGAAATGATACTTCTTTGTGAAGCAGACTGAACTAGGCAATATTTACATCATTCAGTGAGAAATTTCAATACAGGCATCTAAGAAGACACTCTGCAAAAAAGATCAGGCATACATTCACATGCTACCATTTCCTCATTCCGAACTCATTCTTTTTAGAGAGAAATTATTTGCAAAAAAACCTGAAGGCTGTACGAAACAATGCTTTGGAAGCATCCTTTAAAAGTCAGTTGTTTATGGGACTGTTTCTTGTCTCTGAAGAGGGCTGTGGAGGGCACTGAGTGGTCCTAAGAAAGGAAGTCACTGCTTCTCTCTGATGTCATTTCTAAACTCCTAATTCTGAAATTCTGACTAACAAAAGTGAAACCCTGAACAGGCTCACTTAGTATTTCCCTCTTCCTTTATCCGCCCCCTTGTGGACACAGAAAATGAAACCCTAAGGAAAAGAAGCCAGAACAAGACAAAGAAAAACCAGCCAATGACCAATGGAAAGTGATTGCTTTCCTCAAAGGCACTAGGGGTCTTCAGTCTCATTACCTATTAGAAAAACAAACTGAAGGACTTACTGTTGATATTTGTTGTTTATTTCAACAACAGTCTACTGGCTAGTCTTTTATATGTTTTTGAAATTCACAATAAAGCAGGTAAAGAATCTTTAGTGTTCAGAACAGATCATCGGGGTAAAGAAATCAAGGCTTTATATCTCTTGAAATAGAAAACACCCACTTATCTTTTTTAGTCTTAGTGCCATTTTATTAAAGGTATTTTTTTTAATTATGTGAAAGGTCAGTAATAAAACATACTCAATTATTTAAATAGTGCATGATCTGAAATGGTGTGATGCCCTCCCTCTTCAGTCTAGAGATCACATGACATTGGGGGAACACATGCATGCAGATCTAGACATATCAAAATATATGTAGACAGACCATACATATCAAAATAATGTAAAGAACAAAAGTAGTTCAATTTTTAAATTAAAAAAAAAAAAAGCAAATAAAGTCATTATGGTCAGACTTTAAAAATCTAACTTTTCTACTCTTACAACAATGTCCTACCAATGCTGAACCAGGTGCAGTGGCACATGCTTTTAACTATCACCAAGGAGTCAGAACTCAACATAGTGAGCTCCAGTACACCAAGGGTTACATGGATACCCTGATCTCAACAAACAACAAATAAACAAACAAAAAGTTGGTAAGTAAAAGTACTCGCTGTGCACATCTGATGCCTGCCTGAATTCAATCCCTAGAACCCACTTAAAGGTAGAAGGGAAACCATTCTGCAACTTTGCCCTCTGACCTCCACATGTACCATGGCACTTGAGCTCTGTGTCAAAAGAGCATGTGTTCATGCTCACTTTCTCTCTACATAACTTCTTCTCTATACTGTAACAATAAAGTACTTCTAATTAAGAAATTACTTTAATGTTAAATAAAGCAAATTTCATTAAAAATAACTTCAATAAACAATAGTTGCTCTTTTACAAGATTGCAAAGCTTTGGTTCTTACTGACTAAAAAATATGTTCTGGTTTCTAGATACTATATTTTCTTATCTTAAAAATATGCCATCAATAAGAGAATGGTCTGATAATAATTGATCAGTTATTTTCATTGTATATAGTACGCAGAAGGCAGATCTCATGAAGCACAAGAATGCAACAGTAAATAGCTATTACTTTACCAAAACAAAAAAACTGTATAAATTCCAAATTTTTGAGTGATAATTTTAAATACCTTCCTAATTATTTAAATACTTGTATAATTTACATTTTATATAATTCATTTGCAACCAATAAAATATAACCTTACAAGTAAGGTACTCATATGGAGCTGCATTATGTTTTTTTAATAAGCTTGTGTCACTTTTAAAATCTGTCAACCTCATCTAACCTTCCCTTTTTCATGTTTGACCAAATTAAGAAGCTACAAAGTCCCCATGCACAGGCCCTGCCTGTCACTCACTCTAAGCATAGGGCAGAACTGAGGTACTAAAACTCAACCAGGCTTCCAAGCTCAATGCCATCTTAATCTCTTGGAAAATCAGCCAGAGCTGCATGTAAATTCTACTGTAGCTTGGAGCAGAAACTAATTCAATATTCCCTGCCTCTCTCCACAAAGAGCCTCTCAAATTTTCCAAAGAAAAAAGCTCACAGACTTCTGAGGAATCAAAAACACATCCACACCACCTGCCTTATTCTGTAACTTCAGGACCAAGACAAACACTCACTAGGCCAAGAGCCAGAGGACAGGTTTAATCACTCCCTACTCGTGACTCTCACTGGCTAATTCTAAGTCTTCTGTGTCAAGTTCTTGAATAACAGACTGCTCTCAGCAGGTACATCCATCTCAACCACAGGGCAGAGCTGTAGTTTGAAAATATACGAGTACTTATATAAACAAATTAGTTCTTGTCCATTTACTAACACCTTCAGTAAGCGTATCATATTGTGACAGTGAAAGGAAAAAAATAGGATGTGGTTCAGTTGGTAAAGTGATCATTCTGTATGCATGCAGACCTGAGTTCAATCTCCAACACCACATAAATGGGGAGCACGTGCTTATAACCCCAGCACTAGGGAAATACAGGCAAAAAGCATGGCCACAGGCATAAAAAAACAGTGCTGATGAGGATTCAATGTTAACCCTAATCACTGAACCTCTTCTCAGTGGGAGCATGACCTTTATCTAAACAAATATACAGTGCTACCAAGAGCACTACCAAAACATTTAAGACTGCTTTTGTATGTTCAACGGAATGAACTAGTAATTTTTCATTAATGGCAGTAGGTTTGTATTGCTATGTCACCAGTGCAATTAAGAACCCAAATCTGCTAATGATACACTCAATATGTCAAAAATTGCTTCAATTAGTCCTCAAAAGGGCTAAACTCACGTGGTCATGATGTGCTTTCTACTTAACAGCTTTCTAAAAGCAACAAAGACCTTACTGCTGAAGTTAAATGCATCGAAAGACCTAGGATGATTCAGTTTAGGAATCAATAAACCCAAACTGTCCACATAGTCCTTCTTTCCTTACGGCTCACTTGTCAGCAAACCTAAAGCAGAGAAGACCTATATAATCCAGAGAGCAGCTCCATTCCATAACCATCACTTTCCAAATTAAGCAACACTACATTGCAGAATACACACTATGACTGCCCTGCTATGGCACTCATGGAGAATGAACCGAAATAACCTAGGCTGGCAGTTATGAACCCAGCAGGCAGAATTCCTTACAAGTGTTAAGTATTTTAAATAAATCATTTTCTAGTAAGAGATATAGTTATAGTAGGCAAACCATATTTGCCTAAACTTATACCAGAATGAATGAATGAACTTCCTGATCCAAAAGGTAAGAGGCACCTAACAGGGCTGCCACCACAGGCAGGCTGCCGCTTCTCAGACACCTTTGACCTCTGTTTCCTAGGCAGCTGGATGATGCTATGAAAGCAAGTTCATTCAGTGGATTTAAAAATATATATTTATTCCATCCCTTCTATTCTTGCACTTACCTTACACTACACAAAGTACTATGTGAACGCTACGTGGAGCTAGAAAGAAAAGATAAAATGGCTTTGGGAAACAACAAACAACTCAGTCACCTTGCTTTCTCTATCTCTGAGCACTGTCACTACATGCTCCTGCACTCTAAGTGCCCTCTATGGCAGGGACATAGAAGCACAGTGGGGTACAGCACCATCTAGAACCAAGAGGACAACAAGGTACATGACGGGCAGGAGGGAAGGCAGGCAGGAACGATACATCCAACCAAGAGTTACAAAAGTGAACAGAGTCTTCCGAACAATTACACATGCAGTCAGCACAATCAACAGTACTCATCGACCGGAGAGTCTGTTCAATGACTCTTTCTCCACAGTGGCTCAGAGTCAGAAACTCTGCTGTTTCTTTTTAAATACTTTTTCTGGAATGTGGAAACACTTCTGAAAAGGATAAATGCACACATAATTTCAAATATTGATTACTCACTTTACCAACTTTCCAGTGTATCAGATCAGATAGCAATACAAACAACAGTGGGAATGAAACTAATTACTCAGTGGACTGAAGAAAATACTACACAACACTGCTTTATAACTGTATTTAAATATTCAGTCAGATTTCTATATTGTGTTCCTCCAGTTTCAAGCAATCTTAGACAGAGTTGATCCAATCAAATTTAATAAAACTCTGTATCATGAAGTCATTCACCCCACACCAACACATAGCTTTTTTGCCTTCCTCAAGATCTCAGCGTTAGCCTATGCTATCTTAACATTTAGATCACTGGCCAAGCATTACAGCATCTAGTCTTTCCCAAATCGTATTTCTTTTTTCCTCTTGGACAATATTCTCCTCTCCAATACTTCAAGTATAAAATGTATCATCCCCTGACTTAAACTCACAGTCTAGGGACAGCACAGCTGACTAATGTTCTATGGAATAGCTACACCCACCTTCTTCACTCACTAGGCATGACTCTATCTGTAAATACAGTTTTGCCCTCTCCCTCAAACAGATTTCCACGAGTTCAATTAAGTCTAAATGAGATGAGATGTAACTGAAAACCATCTCCAAGTGACCCTTCGAAGTAGATTCTGACTACCTTTATTTGAAACTCTTCTTTTCTCCCCCAGTTCTCCTGACCTGCTTCTCCTATGTACTCAGCTGGTCGTCTCAGTCTCCTTGGCTTCTTTCTGCTTTTTAAGCTCATGCATGACTTTCTGTTAGTCTTTGCAGGACTGATACCATTATCTTAATTTAGAGTAATGACTCCCCAAATTCTCTCTTCACTCCAAGTCATTCCCTACAATACAATTCTACCAAGGGATCATAAGGAGGCGGGTGACAGATGACAACTAATCAGTAAAGCAACATGGTAAACTGTGGCATGCCAGATATTTTTAAAGGGTTCACAGATACATAATTCACATACTATACAATTTGTTCAGTGATGCAATCGTTTTTACTATATTCACAGTTATGTACCATGAACACATCTAATTTTAGACCATATTCATCACCCCAGAAGTTTGGTATGCTTTATAGTCATCTCCTATGTCTTCCCAAACACCAGGTAGGTAACCCTTATGTACTGTCTGCAGCTTATTCTGAACACTGCATATACACACAATTGTGTACTAAAGTTCTCTCTAAATGGCTGCTTTCACAGTACTCTTTCTTAGTATAATGTTTTCAAAGTTTACCTGTGTTAGCATGTCTAAGTACTTCATTTATTTTAACTAATAAGTAATATATCAATAATATGCCACATCTTATTTATTGACTTATCAGCTGATGCACCTTTGAGCTATTTCCACTTCATAGAGAATACTGTTGTGAACATTTAAGGTCTCTCCCTCATATCTACAATAAAAACCATACCATGAAGCACTTATATTATCAGCTTATACAGATAATACATCAAATAAAAAGATAAAAAACTAAAATATATTAAGAAAATTACACATCAAGATTTATTTAGGTGAATGAACACTCATGGTATCATTCTAAACGATGACACAGATAGACTAAGACATTTATAAGGCCTACTTGCTACTATTTGTTTCCCTTTAAGATAATCATTTTTTAAAAGCAATCAACACCCATGTTAATTAAGCTTCACTGTTTGACTCTCTATGGAACAAATCTAAACACTTGTCCAACTTTCCCCCTACCAGTTGAATACTATAAATGGCTCCCCAAGCAACTGTCGAAAATATAACTTAGTCAGAATTGGGTTCTTGAGAAGGGTTTCACTAATTAATGCCCAAACTGTACCTTCATTTAATGTCATTACCAAGTTCTCCTAAGCTGAAATCTATCACTCAAAAGAGTACTCAGCTACAGTCTAGCTTACCAAGCCACTGGACACATAAACATTCACTGACTTATAAATATGAAGTAGAAAAATATTCTGAGGCAGGCATGGTGGTACATACCAGAACTTTTGAGGCTGAGGCAATAGAATTGAGACCAAGGCCCATGTCTGATTTTTTTCTTTCTTTTATTTATATTTATGTGTCTGTGCGACTGTGCATGTGTACAGGTGTCCATGGAGGCCAGAGGAGGGTGGTAGATCCCTGAGCCAGACAGGCAATTACAAACTGTCCAACATCAGTGTTGGGAACCAAACTTGAATTCTCTGGAAGAACAGCAAGCCTTTTTACCAGATTAGCCATCTCTCCTGATCCATACCCTCTTTTGGGTCTCATGTTTCATAGGCTGGCCCAAAACTCATTATGTAGCCAAGGCTAACCCTGAACTTCTCGTCCCAGGCTGCACAGCTCACCCAGCAGCCTTCAAGACCTTTAGAGGAATTACGCCCTTCGGCAACACTGCAGCAATGCTTATTCTCAATGCTTTGTCTAAGGACTTCACAAAATAGTTTATGGGTGTATAACTTTCAGACAAACTTTGTTTCCAAACTCTTTGGAAATTGTTTGTTTGTTCATAATAGTAACTCTCTGCCAACTGTGTTTTCCCCTAAACCACTTAGAATTAGCTATGATATATGCAGTGTAATTTTTTGTTGATTTTTACTACATACATAATTAATGTTTTGATAGCTCCATATGGACTGGTACTTTTAAAATCTGTTCCAAGTCTTTTCAATGTCTTTCTTGTTTAGTTGGTTTTCTTTTTGTTTTTTTTTTGTTTTGTTTTTTTTTTTTTCGAGACAGGGTTTCTGTGTGTAGCCCTGGCTGTCCTGGGACTCACTCTGTAGACCAGGCTGGCCTCGAACTCAGAAATCCACCTGCCTCTGCCTCCCAAGTGCTGGGATTAAAAGTATGCGCCACCACTGCCTGGCCTAGTTGGTTTTCTTAAAACTCTGTCTTGCTATGTAACTCTAGCTGGCCTTGAACTCATGGCAATCCTCCTCCTTTGGTCTCCCAAGTGAATGCTGTGTTTACAGGTGTGTGCTATCTATCACACATACCTTCTTATAAAAATTTATCTTATGTACACTGGTGTTTTGCCTGCATGTATGTCTGTGGACCATATGGGTGTGGTGCTGAGGAGGCCAAAAGAAGGCATCATATTCTCTGAAATGAATTACAGATGCTTGTGTGTTGGTCCTTAGAAGAACAGCCAGTCCTTTTAACTACTCAGCTATCTTTCCACTCTGACTTTTTTTTTTGTTTTGTTTTGTTTTTGAAATTTTCCTTTCTTACAATATACCCCGACGTAAGTTTCTTCTCCCAGCACCCCCAACTCCTCCCCTCCCCCACCAGATTCACCCCTTCTCCATTTCCCTTCAGAAAAGGGCAGGCCTCTGAAGGATATCAACAAAATACAACATAACAAGTTACAATTAGACTGCTGGGCTGTGGTGGTAGTGCACACTTTTAATCCCTGCAGAGGCAAGCAGGGCTCTGTGAGTTCTAGGCCAGCCAGGTTTACAGTTCCAGAACAGTCAGAGCTACTCAGAGAAACTATCTTGAAAAGTCAAAACAAGAATAACAAAAACAAGTTACAATAAAACTAGGCACAAACCCTCATATCAGGGATGGATGAGGCAACCCAGTAGGAGGAAAAGGGCCCCAAGGGCAGGTGAGAGAGTCAAAGAGCCCCCACTCCCATTGTTAGGAGTCCCACAAAACCACCAAGCTAACACCTATAACATGCAAAGAACCTAGACCCACATAGGCCCAGTGATTGCCCCACTAGTTGTTGTTTTCTTGTTTTGTTTTTTAAACTAAAAAAGTTAGGACAGGAACTAATCTAATCTCTCTTCACTGTAGTAGATCCTACTACAGTGGTACTTAAACACTAACAACAGATTCTTGAATAAAGTCTGCCAAGCCATCCTTAAAAAAACAAAACAAGGAACTGGAGAGATGGCTCATCAGATAAGAGCACACTGGCTGTTCTTACAGAGGACCTGAGTTTGATACCTGGGACCCACACAATGGCTCACAGCTGCCTGTAACTCCTGTTCCAGGGGATCTGATTAACTTCATCTGACCTCTGCAGAGACCAGGCACAAATGTGGTGAACACACACACACACATACACACAAAGCATTCATACAATAAAAGTAAATAAAGGTATAAAATTAAAAGGAAACAAAACAAAAAGAAACAAGTTGTATGTGGTAACATACACCTATCTATAATTCTACCATTTGGGAGAC
>NW_022196915.1:44183900-44218321 GCF_008632895.1 Mastomys coucha
GAGTTCCAGACCAGATTGCTAGATTTGCAGTTTCTGTCTTACCTCAAAAGAGAGGGACAGAAAAGAAAGAAAATATAGCCTGAAGCAAACAATATTCAAAAGAAAAATGTTTTACAAATGAAAAGTTAAGAAAGTAAGTGCTTAGGGATGGCAACTCAGGCCTAAAATCCTACACTGAAGAGTTGAAGCAGGAAGATAGCTGTGACTTCGAGGCCAGCCTGGGCTCTAGAAATCAGTTCTCTCAAAAACTCAAAGCAAAAAAGAAAGCATGTGTCCCTTACAACTCTAAAGAATCAAATTTATATATTAAAAATGTCAAATTGGTTAGCAGGTGAAATAGAAAGGACAGGCATAAAGGAGAATGTGATTAACTTAGTAGCAAGCTCCATTCCAATGTGACTGCCCTTGGCAAGGAAGCCTGGAGAATTCCTGCTTTAACGAGTCAGTGGCTCACTTTCTCTCAGACCACCTGCCTTTTACAATTAGTTTTCTAGTAGGCAAATATAGTAACTTGACAGTGGAAATCACAGCTTACCACACACCTTAAGTCTCCCAGTTTTACAGATCTCAAACCTACATGTATGAAAGAAGCAGATCTTGACTCTATCGGAACAAAGACGAGCCTCATACTAAAGTTCAGATAAGATTCCTTATCTTCTTAGGAATAGCATTTTCCTCTGAAACAAACTCTTCAGGAGCCCTAGGAAAGGGCAGATAAAGCTCCATAAAACCAGTTGACTCTGAGTGTTAACTATACTGGTTAGTAAACATCCTCTCTTTCTGTTTGGAAAAATTAAGATTAAGAAAGTTCAGCAATTTGCTGGAGATCAACTGAGGCTTGAACCTAGATCTGCCTGACTGAACAATGCTCCAAGCAGGCACCACAATATTCCAAGAAACAACATGACGCTCAGCAGCAGACACTCTGAACCGAAAGCGTATCACTAACTTATTACTTATACTTAAGCAATAAGCATAAGGACAAACCCAGAGTCCTTCTACCTAAGCAAAGTCAATAAGACAATCTAATTTAATCACATATCCAAGGAGAAAATGGTTCTACTGCTGAAAAAAAAAAATGCATTTTGCATATTTTGTCTTTTCCTTCCCAGGATTACCATCCTTCTCCTCAGTCAGCAACAGCCTTATTAGCCACCAAATGCTGTCACACATTCAATCCTCTTCAAAATGAAGTAAATATGACTTTATCCTTTCTACAGTCTACTGTACTATGGTATAAAATTCCATTTCTCCAAAAAGAAAAAGTCTCCACTCAACAGAAGACTTCACACACAAAAAAGCTAAGGACATACAGGACTGAGCTTCATGATTACATTTTCTACAAAGTCACCATGAATTCAACCCTTCCCGTTGTTAAAAGGATATAATTTGGAGGGAGAAAATTCCAGCTCAGAACTTGGTTGGCGAGGGCAAGGTACCGCTGAAACACTGAGGACATCTGAGCACTGAGGTTCTCCCGTCTGCTGAACTCCTGCAGAACTCCGACTGTCAGCATGAAGATCTGGCGAAGGTCTTCTTCCTATGGACAACAAATCACCACAGTTCTGCATGACGCTTATTTAAAGTACATTCCTTTTTAGAGTCATAAAACAGACAAGAACCTTAAGGTCTCCATTAGATGGTACTTCTTCCTTAAGAATGTTTTCCATCTTGAGGCTTCTAACATCAGTGTGCTTTCAATGACACCATTAACTGTAATCTAAATGCTCCCCATGCAGGAGAACCTTAGAGGGCGAATGTGACGGCAGAGCTGGCAGAGCCAGTTGCTAGAGTGCAGAGCCTCAGGACTTAAGCCAATGCCTTCACATAACTTTACTGCAGAGCCAAACAATACACTTCAGAGACAAAGAGCCCACACCATCTGCAATAACATTTTAAATACATGACCTTCTTTGGCATTGTGCCAGTCCTATTTTTAAAGCTAGCAGAATCCTATCAATTGAAATATTTATATCAAAACTCGATAAGAAAACAATAAGCTAAGGAACATTTCTTATAATGTTCTCTTTTTTGTTGTTTAAAGATGAGAACTGAGTAATTTCAACTTATCAATTACAGAAATCAAACTTACGAACTTAGCATATCCTATCTCAGCACAAGCTTTCAGACATAAGCTACCATCAAATGTCTAAAAAAAATGCTCTCATCATCGGGAAAAACCCGAATAAAAAGTGGACTGCCCAATAATAAAACATAAAACAAAGGTACCAATACCTGAAAGACTCGTTTGCAGTTACCGTGGAATTCCATACTCAGTCCGATGTTGCTAGTTTTACTTGAACTTGAAAATTCACTCAGTAGAGCAGTTAGAATAGAACAGGCCAGAGTTTGCTATATCAACAAGAAATAATTGTAAGTCATTACTTTTTTCAAAGCTTT
The DNA here is from genome assembly GCF_008632895.1 of Mastomys coucha. Classification (NCBI taxonomy): domain Eukaryota; kingdom Metazoa; phylum Chordata; class Mammalia; order Rodentia; family Muridae; genus Mastomys; species Mastomys coucha. The sequence goes on from NW_022196915.1 coordinate 44,186,301, forward strand.
GTTTCAATATGTTTTGTTCGAATGTAATTTCTGTGTGTTACGGTTTCAGAGCCTCTAACTGCCCAGCAGAGCCCTGGATGTGACTAAGACAACTGGCTTTCCTTTCAAGTAGTGTGGAAAACGCTAACATTAGGAGGCCTGGAACCCAGGACAGGATTCTACTCAATCCTAGAGGGTAACTGACATTTTAAATGGTCGTTAAATAACTAATTGTTCAAAGCCTTGTTTCATTTACTTTACACAACAATCCAGATATTTTTACAATTGAAAGAACTGTGACTAGAAAAGGGTAGCCAACTACCAGAGGCCATCAACGTTCAGCCTCATGCCTCCCACTCTTCTGTTCTGATGAACGTGTTCTCAAACAGATGAAAAGTAACACAGACTTTAGTCTCTAAAATAGCAAACAGGTAGTACCTCAAAACTTCTTAAATCTGGAGATAGAGAGATGGCTCAGTGGTTAAGAGCACCGACTGCTCTTCCAAAGATCCTGAGTTCAAATCTCAGCAACCACATGGTGGCTCACAACCATCCGTAATGAGATCTGACTCCCTCTTAATCTTAAAAAAAATTTTTTTCTTAAATCAAAGAAAGAAACTTTTCCTTTTCATCTGGTCCACTAGCTACACTTAGAATGCCAACTCCTCAATTTCATTCACAGACTATTTAGAGTCAAGGTAACAAGGATGGAGATGAGATTATGAATTATTTTGGCACATTTCCAGGGGTTAAACAGAAATATGCACACTACCTCTGAACAACCGAAAGATTAAAGTCAAGATGATACTATTTCTGCAAGCTTACACGACAGCTGAACACAGTGGGACCCACCCCACCAACTGCATCTTTGTTCAGCAATGCCTCTGATGTTAGTACCTTGACCTTACAGATGCTTTAGTTTGCCAAATCTTAGCAAATATACAGAAAGTGAAATTCCTAAAGACTTGTAGGGCTGATGATGCTTAAGGTAAGTAATAGTTACATGGATAAACAATATACTACTTTTACTTTTTAAAATTTTCCTTTAAAAATGTTTTCTAAAAGTTTTAAAGGAAGTAGGTACTGTTCACCTCTTAATCACAATCAAAATAAGCACAGGTAAGCAACTTCAAAAATTGTGGAGAATCCACAAGTATCTATTACAGGTGCCTTCTATAATAATGAAAATTCTGTCGACTCTTAATTTAGTTTTTGTGCACACATATACACTTTTGTTAATATTTATTGGATGTACTGAGGGTTAAATCAAGATCATTACAATCATTAGGCAAGTGTTCCTCATCAGGAATGAACTTAGCCCTGTCCCCCCTACATTCATTTACTTCAAAATATACAATTATTTTAATACAAAAGTTTACTTATTCCCCAAATCTTCGAGAAAAATATGTGCCTGTTTAAATACCTTTGTGGGACTAAGGAAAACAATCTGAGAAATCAGGTACAAGTGCCTTATATAGAGAGCAATCTGTCCCCGTCTTTACTGTTCAAAAGGGATTCTAAACATTTATCAAGTTAAATAACCCTCACTTTAAGATGGCTTTCTTTTAAATGGTGATTAAAGTGTCAATCAGCCAGGCATAGAGGCACAGCCCTCCAAATCCTCATTACTTGGAGGCTGAGGCCAGGAGATCATTTGAGACCAACTTAAAAGATTATATAGTGTGACTCTGTCTCAAAAATACTCCCCAAAAAGTTAAAAAGAAAATTAAAGCACATCAATACTTCACAGATACATTAAAATAACATCATACATCTTTAAATGTGATTATATGCATAAATGCACACATACATCTTTTTGTATACTTATGAAAAATTTGGTGGGGGAAATATACTAAATAATAAACAAAATTACATTAAATTAATAAATTTTGGAGAAAAACATTAACTCACAAGACCTAATAACTTCTGAGATTCTGTAATTCTAAAGACAATTTTAGTAGCCTGCATTCTGTAACTCTTAGCCTTACTTCTCATCCATCCTTTCTAATATCTCACTGACTATAATATTATGAAGAAATAAAAAATTTGAAAATATGTCCAAATCAAGAAAATTAACCTCAGATATCATTACTGAACACAATTTACACATTAACTTCACTTTTTAAAATCTAGAAGCACTTGTTAAATGCAAATTATTCAACAGCCTTACAAATAATGTGCTATAATACTTTTCCATAAGTAATTTACAACTTACTACAGGTTGGTTTCTGGGTACTTACACAAAGTGGTATATTTTGAAACTATGGTCATATTCAGATTCTTAGTACAATGCCTAATTAACTATTAGGACATATTCACAATAACGATTTGCTCTTCTATAAAATAAGTATTTCCTAGACTCATATTCATGGTCAGATGAATGGATGAAGATACAAACAAGGCAAAGCTAGTGAGCCTGGCTGTGTAACTGAGGAACAGCAAGTAGGTTTCCTTTAGCTATACAGTACAGCACAGCAGACAGGGAGCCAACAGGGGTCAGTTGCATCAAAAACAAAGCAAACTCATATAGGATGCACACAGCAGCCCATACAGGCAAGTGAGTATAGTCCCAATACCTCTCCCTAGCCCCACCCTTCTGATGAGTATCCCTTCATTAAGGAAAAGTGAGAGAAGAGCTTCTGCATATGGGAGAGTCTCCAAAGGAGGAACATCCCTCTAACTCTTATTTTCAATACATGAGTATCAAGAACAAAATGTGTTATCACAAATTTTGCTTCCCAAACATAAGTATTTTTCAGTCTGTGAAAATAATATAGCTTATCTTAATCTTAGAAAAAAAAAGGTTAAAAAAAGCTAAAAGAAAATAAAATTACCTATAATCTTATTGTCTGGGGATTATTACTAAGTTATTTATATATAGCTCTTTAGTTTCTTAATGTATGTATATATACATTAGTTACAAAACATACAATTTATATAATTCATACTTCTTTTTCTGCTTTAGTTTTAAAACAAATAGAAATCTTTAAGTAAAAACTGTTTTTTTCACTACATCACTTAGAAACGTAATATGTGAAGATAATTATATATATATATATATATATATATATATATATATATATATATATCTCAAATGCTATTTTGACCCATACCTAAACTCATCACTTTTCAGAAAACTAAAATTTAGTAAGATATTTTCAAATACTACAAAAAAAGTTCAATTTGAAAAACTTGTGTAGATATGAGATTAGCACCATAAACTCTAATTATACTATACTATTCTAAGTAAAGGATACCAAATGAAAAAACTCACTCCTTGGAGAAAGTACATTAAGTACTGATTATAAAGAAACAAAGCAAAGTACTCTGCTATATATCAACAAAGTGGTCCTCTCTATTCAAAAGAGAATTGATTAAGCACAGCATAGGACTCTGATTCCTATGTTACTCCTGTCAGTACTTAACTGAAAACAAAATCTCCTGAAGGTGAAGTTACCCTCATTATATTGGAATAGACACAGAAAAGCAAAGCAAAAAGCAACTCAGAGAAAGAATTACCCTGGCGGAGCTAAGAACTGTCAACCATGCCTGGGAGAGAGCTCCAACTTTGGGTCTCACTTACCACTGGAGAAGGTTCCTGTCTGCTTGCTTCAAGCATTCAGTGATCAGGGGACACAAGTGCAGTGCCTTTTACTCCCCCTCCAACCACCAGTACTTTCAAGTGCTATCCCTGCCCTTTGTCAGTCACGGCTAGATAGCATTCTATACTATAGAGAGTAACTCTGATACTCAAGAGGGTATCAGATATTCAAGAGGGTAACAAAAGCTGTCTTTAGAATTTTCAGTGAAATATGATGAAAATAGACTAAGAAACAGGAGATTTTCATACTAAGGAGGGCTTTGACTAAAACCATAAGCACAAATTTTCAGAATTTTAAGAGGTTATTACAAGAATGCTTCATTCATCTAAGATCATAAAGAATAAGTTCATATCTGTTATTTTGTAAGTACTACAACAGTGTTTTAAATAAAACTTACAGTACATTTTTCCACAAGAAGCCTTTTTTATAGCAATTCTATGACTGTGAATGACTACTTGGAAGCCACTCAAGAAAGGCCCTAGGTTGTTGGAGAAACAAAGGGCTATGAGATCCCCATGCCTGTTGATTTATGTCCGCTGCACAGGGTTTCTCAAGTGGCCTTTGTGGCAGTCTACAGTTCACTGTTGCTGGCAACAGGACAACACCAGCAAGCAGCCCTTCACCCATCATCCTCATTTGGTAACCATTTAGAAACCAAGTTACAAAGTCTATTGTGCCTGTGTCTGAAATACATTATCAATAAAAACAGCCTGTAGAAATCCTTAGGAATGTAAGAAACCTACTGTTTTAGACTAGGGAAACAGAAAAATGTGAATTCAAACATTCTGTTTCTCATTTAACTGTAGGCAAGGCACTTGATTTATCATCCAGATAAAGTCTCATCCACTCTTTGCCTACCTAATCCAGTTACTCTGCATTCAAATTAAATGACTTATTGTAAGTACTGCATAAATGCAACAATTAGGATAAGGTAGAGTGAAGGTAGTATTTTTGTAATTACCATACAATTGGGTTGTTTAGGTCCTCCCAAACAACCTTTTGACTGCCAAAATTAGAACTACAAGATAAATTATCACTTAGAAGAGGATCATTAGATATTGCTTGAATCAATGAATCTCCCGTTACTTGTATTTAGCACTGCTGATAGAGGAGGTAGAAAATAAATACACTAGTTTTCCTAATTTTTTAAAGGTGACTTTTTTATGTATATGAGTATTTGTGTGTATGTAAGCAGGAGAAGGCATCAAATCTCTTAGAATAGCAGTCACAGACAGTTATGAGTCACCATGCAGGTGCTGAGAACCAAACCCAGATCCTCTAGAAGAACAGTGCTCTTAACCACTGAGTAATCCCTCACGTCCCACTCCCATTTTTGCTGTTTATCAATTTAGATCAATAAAGCAAACAGAAGACAAGGCAATAAGGTCTCAATCTTCCCCCCAAAAAAAGTCTTCATGAGCTGAGAATGTAGCTGAGTTGGTTGAGTGCTTCTCTAGTATTGCATGAATACTAGAATATTCCTGATTTTGGTCTCAGGCATTACATAAAATTGGTGGTACATGACTGCAATTTTGGTACTTGGAAGATAATATAGAAAGATCAGAAGGCTGAGGTATCCATAGCTATATCCCAAATTTTTAGGTCACCTGGGATACATGCATGACATGTGCTCTCAAAGGAAAACTGTTTTCATAGTATAGCTTCTTTCACTGAAGTACTAGAAATTCAAAAGTTTATTTACTGGCTGACAATTTTGAAAACTCTGTCTTCATCTTAAAATTCTTACAGTAGCATTCACATTTCTCATCAAAGCCATTCATTTCATGCTCGTGGGGGGGAGATAAAAAAAAGCCCCCCCAGAGATTGCTTTCCCACTTCACAAGCATAAGATACTAACTCCAGTTGACAAAATAGAATGCTCTTGTTCAGGGGGAGGACTGTCTCTTATAATAGCCTGGCTCTTGCCTCAGGATCTTTATTACCAAGAATAAACTGTATGAAAGGTTGCCATACTATATAGCAGACCTCCAGCTGCTCTTCTAAGAAAACATCAATGAGACTTTGCGATAAGAGAGATTAACTTGGCTATCTCATGAAGGGGCAGACCTGGGTAGACAAGTGGATTTCACACCCACTCCTGCCCAACATGAAAAAGAGGGGAAAAGAAGGCTTAACTATCTTTCAGAATGATTTAACATAGGCTTATTACTTTCAAAGGAAATAAGGCAAACATGAAATAGATTAAATTTCTAGTTTGTATGTCAGCCTAAAAAATAGCCTAAGCTATTCTTCTAGGAAGTTTCCCTGTTCCTCTCAAACTGGTAGACAGCAGGCCTGCCAGGTCCCAGCTGAGATGAAATAACCACAGAAGACAGACAGCATGCTCAAAGATGAGCATGAAATGACATAGTTCTTAATTGTGCATGCGTGACTACATCAACACCACACCAGGGCACATGGAAAGCTATACTGTCTAAGAAATGCTCCTTAAAAAAATTCTAGCTGGGGGCCAGGCAGTGGTGCCACACGCCTTTAATCCCAGCGCTTGGGAGGCAGAGGCAGGCGGATTTCTGAGTTTGAGGCCAGCCTGGTCTACAGAGTGAGTTCCAAGATAGCCAGGGCTACACAGAGAAACCCTGTCTCAAAAAAACAAAACAAACAAACAAAAAAACTATGTCCTATTATGGTTAGTTTTTGTTTTATTTATTTTATCTTATTTTATTTTTAGATAATTGTATTCTAATCACAAAGAAAATGTGTAAATTTGGGTGGATGAGGATGATATGGAAGGAGTTGAGCATGGGGAAATTGTAATCAGAATATATTATATAAAAAAGTCTATTTTCAATAAAAAAAACAAAATAAACTAAAAAAAAATGGTTTATGAAGGCTAAAGATATAGCACAGTGGTAAAGCAAGGTACTATTATCAAATATCCTCTCCCAGGGTTTTACACATTTATGAAACATTCCATAAAAAGATCTGCAAGAAACCACAATCACGAGACTCCTTTAAGTATTTAAAGGAAAGCTGGTGTCCGACCACCATGGTTTTTAGATATACAAATACTAGCTTTCAGTAGTAGATGCTGTCTTCTGTGCGTCAGCACTTAGGATAGTTATATGGGTGACTTTTTAGAACTCTTGCTCCCCACATTTTCAAAGACTGGGTTGAGAGGCTGGTAGGAGAGGGTGCAAACCCTTTGCATGAGCCTGACACTAGGACATCTGCTTCACACACTAAAGAATTAACGCTTAGACAATTTACAAGTGTGTGTGTTTGTTTCAGGTAAGAAGGTAGTGACTGGCAGAACTGTAACTAAGTATGAACCAAAAAAATGTTGCTCTACAACTGCTGACTGCCTCAAAACCCATGTAAGGCTCATGAGACAGGAGAGCTAGTGCAGGGGAGAGACAACCAACACAGTATTTGAAAGGCAAGCAGCCAAACTATAATTTCTGGCCAGTGAAGGTCCATAGAACTGCCATTTCTCTGGGTAGTAAGAGGGGAAGTGAGTTATCTGACTTCACAGCTCCTAAAGTCGACTCTTTGTAGCACAGAAAGCCATCAATTAGGCAGGCTGCACAGCTCAGAGGTAAAGGCGCTTGCTGCCAGAACCACGTGGGAAGTGAAGAGCCGACCGGAAGAAGCCATCCTCTCAGCACAGGTGCCCTGGTATCACACAAGCACATGCATACGACAGCAAACGGAGCTTAAAACAGCTAAAGACAACAGCCGGCAGGTGACTGCTATCACTGGCATCTATCTCTTCATGGATCACAGAAAACTACCATATACAAGTTTCTGGCCACCAACTATTTCAGCATGCAATTTTCCTACCAAAACTCTAACCATTTCCTCTGAGGTTATTCGTGTTTCTGGACTAAGGAAGCCTTAAATTTTTGAATTGTTCCCACAAATTCTTCACCATCCAAGAAGAAGATACATTAAAACATTTTACTGGTCTGCAATTGCATTCTCTGGACCTACTAAGCTGGTTTCACACTACCAAGCAAAGATGTGTGACCACAATGTTTGTATTTTACTTACCATATAAACAGAATATTTAAGTTTAATGTTACAATGTGTTCAGCAAAATCACTTCATTCTATCATTAAAAAGTATACGTTCCACCTCCAACATATTGAATTGCTAATACTATAGAATTTCTTCATCCTGTTATTTAGAAATTTTACTTTAAAAACAAAAACAAAAACAAAAAAACACCGGGCAGTGGTGGCACATGCCTTTAATCCTAGCACCTGGGAGGCAGAGGCAGGAGGATTTCTGAATTCGAGGCCAGCCTGGTCTACTGAGTGAGTTCCAGGACAGCCAGGGCTATAGAGAGAAACCCTGTTTTGAAACAGAAACAAAAACAAACACAAACAAACAAACAAACAAAAAAACCTTGTTTCATACAGTGGTATATGCCTTCAGTCCTAGGACATAGGAGACTAAAGAAAAAGTTCAAGATTCCAAAGCCAGACTATTGAAGTAAGTTTCAGACTAGCTAGTAACAGAGCAAGGCCTTAACTCAAAAACTGTACTGGGGGAGGGTGTGTGTGCGTGCATGTGTATAGAGTGGGATATGTATTTGTGTATGTGGGGGGGGGACAGGTCTTAGCTTTGACTATTTCAAAAATTTGATATATACTTGATATATATCCTTGATGGATATTAAATTTATCTAAATGTATGTACTGTGAATATAGCAAAATATTCTCTAACTGCACTGGATGTTCTATCATTTGTAGAATTGTAAAACATGTTATTTCCGTGGCTCAGAAAGTCTTATTGTCAATTTGCCATGAATCACTTTTTGTGCTACAACAAATCTACCCAAGGGGTGAGGAAGGAAAAAACTTGGTTCCCAGCATGTGCTTACTCCAAAACAAAGGCAGGACAGTTTACCTGTGCAGTGCTCTCCCAGGACCAAGAGACATGCAGGAGAACAAGGGCAAGCTACAAACCCCTGCACTAAAACCCTAGCTGGAAAAATTAATTTACTCCAGACAGCATTAGCCGCAGGTCTCAATGCCACTGTCTAATCCTGTCCTCTGTAACAGGCCAAACTATCAAAATGCAACAGGACGTCCCAAAGCAAAATCTAAAAGGGGAGCGGTAACTCAACCCAGAGCACCCAGGGCATACTGACCATCAGACTACACAGTCATTCCCATGAAAGGGAAGACTACCAAGTCCGTACAAGTGATCCGGCTGTCATTTAAAAGTACTCTAACACTAGCACATCTCTACCTTAAGACAGAAACAGCTTCAGTGTTCAGCGGCACAGCACCTGCCTTGCCTATTGTCTTAGTCAGGGTTTCTATTCCTGCACAAACATCATGACCAAGAAGCAAATTGAGGAGGAAAGGGTTTATTCAGCTTACACTTCCACACTGCTGTTGGTCACCAATGGAAGTCAGGACTGGAACTCAAGCAGGTCAGGAAGCAGGAGCTAATGCAGAGACCATGGAGGGATGTTCCTTACTGGCTTGCTTCTCCTGGCTTGTTCAGCCTGCTCTCTTATAGAACCCAAGACTTCCAGCCCAGGGGTGGCACCACCCACAAGGGGCCCTACCTCCTTGATCACTAATTGAGAAAATGCCCCACAGCTGGATCTCATGGAGGCACTTGCCCAACTGAAGCTCCCTTCTCTGTGATAACTCCAGCCTGTGTCAAGTTGACACACAAAACCAGCCAGAACACCTGTGCAAGGGTCTGAGTTCAAGTCCCACCACGACTAAGAAATAAGTGCCATACCTCTTACAGAAGGGTCCCTGAAAATTGCATAGCCTCACACATAAATCTCTCAAGCAATTTTAAAAAAAAATAAATTGTGATAGTTAAAAAACTACTAAGAATATTTAAAGATTTGATACCTAGAATCAGAATGGCCAGGTACTACTAACTCCAGCTCTGCAGAGATCATCCCAGAGATCAGAGCTGTTCAGTAATATAGCCTCTGGTGAGGAATTTCTACAACTAGACATTCCCTAAATGTGGACAGAGCAGGGAAACCATGTTCCTTTAAATAATTTAGTCAAGAACAATGGCCTGACATCTGCTCACCAGATAGAACCACCTGGAAATCATGGTGTAGTTAATGATTTTTATTATGCCAGATATCATTTATATTTAACTCAACCGTTTCTATAATTATTGATAGTTTCCAAGGCTTATTAAAACTGGGGGTGAACAAATGTTCAAAAGAATGATGAAAAATATGAAAAAAACAAGGATGGTGGTATATGTCTTTAATCCCAGAACTCAGGATTCAGATCTCTGTGAATTCCAGGCCAGCGAGGGCTATAAACTAAGTCCTGGTCTCTCTACACACAGAAAAAGAATATCATGGTGTATTAACACATCATGTTCTAGCCGGGCGGTGGTGGCGCATACCTATAATTCCAGCACTTGGGAGGCAGAAGCAGGTGGATTTTTGAGTTCGAGGCCAGGCTGGTCTACAGAGTGAGTTCCAGGACAGCCAGGGCTATACAGAGAAACCCTGTCTCGGAAAGAAAAAAACAAACAAACAAACAAAAAAAACACATCATGTTTTACAATCAATTAAAATGATTATGAGCACAGTGGCAACAGAGAAAAACAGACTCAAATGAAAATGCTAAGTATACTATATCTGCATTACACACACACATTTAAAGATCAGAAGAAACGTCTGAACAAATAAAAACTGTTTGGCACATTAGTTTGCATGCCTTTCTTTTATACTACTATTGCCAGAATGCAATTAGTGATAGGCAAGATAAAAAATAGTTATAGATATAAGCAGTTGGCATACTTACCACAGTGGGATTGCCACTACTTATCAACTGGCTGACTTCATGAAATATGCTTTTGCAGTCAATTGACTTATCTAATGATCCTCTTTTTACAATTACTGCTACTGCTAATAGAATCTGTTCCCGAACATACTTTTGGAGGCTGCAAAACATAAAAATTGTGAAAACATTTACCTAGATCTAATATAAACACTCCCAAATTTCTCACTATAGCAGAGGCTTCTCATACCACCACCTAACCCGAGAGTAGTAGACTCTACCAAGTTACAGAAAGACTCAGACACTTGGTCAGCTCTGCTGTTTACTAGCTGTGCAACCCAAAATAAAGCCTTTTTATAAAAAGACACTTATTTATTTTATGTATATTAGTACACTGTAGCTGTACAGATAGTTGTGAGCCACCATGTGGTTACTGGGATTTGAACTCAGGACCTTAGGAAGAGTAGTCACTGCTCTTACCCGCTGAGCCATCTCTCCAGCCCCAAAATAAGGTCTTAGTTTTCTCTTCTTTAAAATGGAGACAACAATCAGGATTACTGTAAAAACTAATGCTCCACCTTAATCTAGGCTACATAGTTAATTTCAGGCCAGGCTATGCTATATACCATAAACCCTGTTTCAAAAAAAGCAAACGTCAAACAACAAAACATGTTCAACCCTAGGACTGTGTCCACTACACACATACTAAATACTTTAGGCAGTGTTCAAGACATGCTAAGTCAGTTCCTCATTGAGTACTTAAAGTGGGAGTATCACTAAGATGAAGATAATTCTGATTTGACATCCATCTCCAACTAGCAGTACCTCAACCCTTGCTGTTTAATGAATAAACTCCAAAGTCTATGAAAGGTGTGTCACCTCTGCATGACAGTACAAACATTCCCAGTCAAGCGCTCTGTAAGGCCTATAGATCACAGGGGCAGAGACTTAAATGACTTCAGGACCTCCTCTTAAAAGATTAGGATCCGCAAGGCTGTGGTGGAGCACACCTTTAATCCCAGAACTTGGGAGATAGAGGCAGGCGGATTTCTGAGTTCGAGGCCAGCCTGGTCTACAGAGTGAGTTCCAGGATAGCCAGGGCTATACAGAGAAACCCTGTCTTGAAAAACCAAAAACCAAAAACCAAAAAAAAAAAAAAAAAAAAAAAAAAGATTAGGATCCAAAAACATCAACCTTATAATACAACCTCTCAAATGTCATAATGATGTGACCTGTGCTACATCCTAAGGACAAGCTACATCCCTTACCATGGGTAACAAGACCAAGTGTAGCTTTCCTGGGAGAGTCCCAATGTCCTGTTGCCCTGAGAATTACTAATAGCATTTACTTTCACTTTCAAAGGTAGCCCAGTTTGGACAGTTATACATATGGTCATGCACTTTTAAAGTCTGAGACAGCCAAGCACCACTCTGCTCTCTGACCTCACTCTTTCCATACACTCAGTAGGCAGGCATATGGAACTCCTCAGTCCCTGGCTCAACACTTTGATGCTTCCAGCCCTACAAACTTCTATTCCCTCTGCCAAAATTGTGATATCACTTTCTCCAGAAAGTTATTACTAAAGGCTCCCAAGGCAGTACATGTGACATGACTTATCTATTACTACTACTTAATGTTATCCTGGAAATCATCCACCCCGCACTAAGCACACTAGTATATGTAAAACTCAGGATTTGCCATATAGAAGGCATTTATTAATAGCTTCAAACATGTGTCCCTCTATCAAGACTAAAGTCAAAATATTCCTTCCATAATTTTGGGCCAGGGGTGGTAGCACGCGCCTTTACTAGCAGCACTTAGGGGGAAGGCTAGTTAGACCTCTGGATGTAAGTCTTGTCCACATAGCAAGTCCTAGGCCAGCCAGAACTTCATAGTGAGACCCTACCTTAAAGAAAAAAATCCATTGGCAAGAATTAGAAAATTAAAACATTTAATGGGTTCTATGTAAGAGTTTTTGTAAATTAACATGTTCAAGAAACATTACTAACTCAATTAATAACCAGAAAAGAAAGTTAGTTAAAAAAAGATTAACATAAATTGAGCAAGGTAACAGAATGTGGTAGAATGATAATGAATACACATATACATTCCTTTCTTGACTAATGTGCTACCCACCTCTAGAAAAGGAGGCATACTGTATCAAACCAAATCCAAACTGTACCTCAATTAGGAGGTAAGGAAAAAAACCCTACACATGTAGTGGTTAAGGACCCAGGATACACAAGCCCCATGTATGCGAGACTGTAACACATAAGCTAGCTGTATAACCCTCCTTGTTCAGTACATCAAGATCTGTTACTTGACTCTAAGCTACACCAGAGAGCTTTCTATAAAATAAGAATGCCCGTGTAATTAAGGACAGAATAAGGACAGAATTACTCGGGCTTTAAGGAGATTCTCAGGGGCTAGAGAGCTGGCTCAGTGGTTAAGAGTACTTGCTGCTCTTATGAAAGGCTATTCTTATGAAGGACTTAGGTTTGGTTCCCAGCACCCATACAGTAGCTCACAACCACCTATAACCACCTCTTCTGACTTCTGACTTCTTTGAGTACCAGGCATGTACATGGTACACATATATACATGCAAGCAAAACACTCATACCTAGGAGCTGGGGAGAAGGGTCAGTCAAGAGCACTTCCTGCTAGCCTAGAGAGCATGGGTTCAGTTCTTTTTTTGTTTTTTTGTTTTTTTTTGCTTTGTTTTTTGTTTTTAAATTATTTATTTATATCTATTTATATGAGCACACTGTAGCTGTCTTCAGACACACCAGAAGAGGGCATCAGATCCCATTATAGATGGTTGCGAGCCACCATGTAGTTGCTGGGATTTGAATTCAGGACCTCTGGAAGAGCAGCTGGTGCTCTTAACGGCTGAGCCATCTCTCCAGCCCCATGGGTTCAGTTCTTAGCATACACATGGAAGCAAGTTCACTACCATCTATAACTCTAATGTAAACAAAAAAAATTCATTTATAAAGTAAAATGAATAAATCTTTTAAAAAATTTAAAATATCCATACACATAAAATATTTTTAATTAAAAAAAGGCATGATAACAGGACACAACATCTAATTGTAGTTAAATTCTGGATTGAAAGACAAACTACATATTTTACCTAAATATAGAAAGCAACATTAACAGAGCCAAAGAGATAGACTGCACATTAGTAAGAAAAATAACCTAAAGCTGGAAAATATACCTAACATTAGTAAACCAATTGAGGAATTCAAATATACAATCAGAATAATATTGAGTAATAATATAAATATGACAATTAGGCCTGGAATATTGATAGCATGAGATATACTCAGTATTTAAGATGAAGTACTGTAGTGTGAGTGGCAATTTGCTCAAATGTGACAAAATGTTAACTGAGCTTCTACCAAGAAAGGGGTATGTGTTTGCCGTGTTATTATGTCATCTTTGCTGAAAGTTTTAAGAAATTTCCAAAATAGTGCTGGGGAGGAGGGGGTACTTACACGTAGCAGGCACAGATCTTTGGTTCTACCACTAACAACATGCACACAGCACTAATACATACATGCAGTTGAGAAAAGAAATAAACTATTTCAACACAACCTTTTATAACCAACTCTAATCAAAATTATTTAAGAATAGAATTAATTGCTGGGTAGTCATGGCACACGCCTTTAATCCCAGCACTTGGGAGGCAGAGGCAGGTAGATTTCTGAGTTCAAGGCTAACCTGGTCTACAGAGTGAGTTCCAGGACAGCCAGGGTTATACAGAGAAACCCTGTCTCGAAAAAAAGAAAAAAAAAAAAAAAAAAAAAAAAAAAAAAAAAAAAAAAAAAAGAATAGAATTAATCTTGACAGGCAAGAAAGCATAAATACAAACATCTTGATTACATTACATTATACACATACAATAGCACATTACATCTACCCCAGTTCTTAAGAGTTCTGGGTTTCATGGAATGGAGTGGGGAAAGGTTGTCAAGAAAGCCAGAAATTCCATTGTAATGTACCCTGACTACTTAGGAAAACTGCTGTTATGAGAGTTGACTCAAATACATAAAAAGTGTTATCAAATCACTGTTCCAGGAAAATAAAATCAGAACAAAATCCCAAGAAAATAAAGAGGCTTTCTGAGGGGAACCAGGCCCGGGGTTGGGTCACCACAAAGACAGCTCTTCAGACACAGGGGCCTGTACTAAAGCTACTAGTGACATTCTTTTTCTTTTTTCTTTTTTCTGTGAGTACACTGTCACTGTGCTCAGACACACCAGAAGAGGGCATTAGATCCCACTACAGATGGTTGTGCGTACCATCAGTGTTCCTAACTGCTGAGCCATCTTTCGAACCTTTCTTTCTCCTTTTCCTAAAAACTCATTAGTTAATTTTTATCTTATGTACATTGGTGTTTTCACTCCATGTATATCTGGGAAGGTGCTGGATTCCCTAGAACAGGAATTATGGACAGTTGTAAGATGCCAGGTGGGTGCTGGGAATTGAACCCTGGTCCTCTGAGAGAACAGCTAGAGTGCTCTTAATCACTGAGCCATCTGTCCAGCCCTGTGACAGATATTTCTTTTCTTTTCTTTTTCTTCTTCCAGTTTCTAAGGACAATTTCATACTTCAGGCCAGTCTAGCTTTGCCTTACAGCATTCCTTTTGCCTTAGCCTTCCAAATGCTGAAATTAGAGGCATGATATACCATTCCTAGCTTAAAATAACAATATAAAACAAAAAAGCCTAAGCTACCTACCTAGCCCCTAATCTTTTCAAAAGCATTGTTATAAACAAACATGGTTTAGTTCCTTCATTATATAAATATAAACATGAAGATTTCTCTCAACTCTTCTTTAACTACAAGAATACATTATCAAAATTTATTTGAAATTATTTTCCCAGTACAGATCAAAACAACCATCTAATATAGCAAAAATGCATTAATCCCATAAAGAATCAATGAATAGTCTTTTTTTGTTTGTTTGGTTTTTGGTTTTTGGTTTTTTTCAAGACAGGGTTTCTCTGTGTAGCCTTGGCTTTCCTGGAACTCACTCTGTAGACCAGGCTGGCCTCAAACTCAGAAATCCACCTGCTTCTGCCTCCCAAGTGCTGGGATTAAAGGCGTACACCACCACCACCCGGCCAATGTATAGTCTTGTAAGAATGTTTAAACATCAAAAAAAATTCACTTTACCTCACTCCTAAAACTTGATCTTTTTCAAAGTAAACAAATAATTTAATGTTTTTTTCTTCTAAGATGTTTTCTATGTATATATGTATGGAACATTTGGCTTATTGATGGTTTAATTTTTTCCTCTTCCTTCTGAGGCTATGCAGCTACATCTTATAATACTCAGCCCATGCTAAACTTCCTCTAAACATATTAAGAGAAATGCACTATCCTACCAAGCATCTAAGAACAAGAAAATGTAAGTTTGACAGTCAAAAGTTAACTTTAATTTATAGTCAAATTCTTCAAAGTTCATCAAAAACAGTATCATGTATTTCTTTAGGATTAGAAACTTTAAAGGTACGATTTTTATCCAATATGAAAGCAAGCTACAATTGTGCATAAATTTTCAAACTACAAGCTCCAGCACAGAGCTTGCCCACAAACATCACTATTGAAAAGAAGGGTTGTCTGGAAGGACAGATCATAGATGGTGCCACCCCAGGTACTCACTTAGGCCTTTGCAAGACATAGGTTAGGAGGAATGTTCTCAGTGACTCGATGCTGCCTTTTTCCAAGAGAACCCACTCTCGGACAACGGCTTCCATTATGGCTGTGGCAGCTTGAAAAAGGACATAGTCCACTTTACTGGTTTCTGGGGAGAAAATTAAAAATCCTCTTCAATCAGTAGTTCATGTGACCATGTTTATTTTGCATTTATTAATTTTAAGACAGAACTTTTCAGACAAGGAATAAGATGGTTACCTGGTCTGGTTTTAATCCAGTGACCTTGCTCTAGCACCACAAAGAGGTTAGTTCCTCTCAGAAGACCCCTCAGGCAGGTGGCAGCTAATCACCGATCACAATTTTCACAAACTTTCCTCACCTCTCTTCAACTGTTACTTCCAAAGCATGAAGAACTAAAAAATAACACAGCTTTAAAAAGTAAAAATAAAAATATGAAGCAATCAGAAAGTGGACTAAGAGGTTCTCACCCTGTGCAAAACCGGAATTTTTTATTGGAAAAATATCTTATTAAACTGGTCTTTGAACATTACTATTTGTGATGAGCCATGCTGCTAAAATATTGGAGCTTTTAAATAAGTAAGCATTCAGCAGGATGACACACCTCAAT
This sequence comes from Mastomys coucha, assembly GCF_008632895.1. Lineage (NCBI taxonomy): Eukaryota > Metazoa > Chordata > Mammalia > Rodentia > Muridae > Mastomys > Mastomys coucha. Next base: position 44,202,919 of record NW_022196915.1, read on the forward strand.
AGCAAGTTAAGAAATAAACAACCACATCCAAGTTCCTTGTTTCAAAATAGTCAAATATAATGAGCCACATTTACACAAGGTGAGAAGTTCTTGTTAATTTTCTGATTGCAGTACTGATCAAACTGAGTAAAATCCCAAGGCTACACTTAGAAAGACCCAGACTACCTGGCAAGGTATAGTATCTCAGCTAAAACCTGAATCAGGAAAAATAGAAAATTAACACCCTGAAAAAATATTTTATATTAATTTTCTATTTTTTCTGTTAGTATATACTGTTATAGTTTTTAAACAGCACTATCAAAAGGGAGAAACAGCCAAAATGAAGTCAAGAAAAAGTAGAAATTCTCTGAAAGTCTAAAAAATAACCATGTGAAACTCTAAATAAAGTCTGATTAGGCTCCAGATTATATGCCAAGAATACTGGATATGAGTTTCGGAAAGCCATGAGAAATTAAGTTTAGGCCTAAAATGGTGCCTTTAAGCTCTCAGATGAGCAGGAAGTATATAGCTGGGCAGTTTCTAGCTCAAGCTCATGCCATTAAAAATGTTCTAAAACATTACCTGTGAGGATAGGGGTGTACCTGCATAAGAGCATGTCATTGCAGACAGGAGGTTTAAATACAGCAAAAGTAGAAAGAACCAATCTGGGCCTTCTGTTTCTAAGGTTTGATTAGTCCTTGCTACATTAACATGAACTGATTAAGATAATGACTGGAAGTCACAAAAACTTAAAAAACTTTACGATATAGTAAGTGACTAAATTTAAAAATGTGACCTTATTATAATTTTTTTTTAATTTCCCAGAAGTGAGGATGGAATGGTAAGAAGTTTTATCAGAGTCAAACAATTTTAGGCAGAAACAGGTTATATCCATGTCCCTTAAGAAGAAATAGGGTTGTCTGATAAAGGTGAGTTGTATAATCTCACCACAGATTTCTTTTTGAGAGGATGTTGTTTGTCTTCACCTCCATCTAGAATGAAATTCTTAACAACAGATTTTAAGAAGGCAAAAATATGAAGGCCTACAGCACAGATCATCTTATACAACTGCTCCATCTTATAGTTGAAGAACTGCTGACCAACAGAGAGGAACTGTGATATCACATGGCTATCTAAATTACACTAATCCTTGCTAAGCATACACTCTAATAGGCAAGACCACGAAGACACCTTCTGTCAGCTGAGTACTGAGACACACTTATTTTAAATTAAGTGTGCTACTATCCTAGCTTTTTTTTTCTGTCTTACACAAGAATGACACTTAAAAGTTTTCAGGAGACACTTCTTAACTTTTCTTCAACACCCACCTCTCTACATGGCAGGAAATGAGGACTTCTAACTTACTCTAAGAAGCCGTCTCTAAGGACAGAGACATCCTGGAAAAGAAAGCCAAATTCCAAATTGAAAAGTAAGACTTCTCCTAAATGAGTATTACATTTTCTGGTAAACACTACTAGCATCCTTCAAAGAGTGCATTTATACAGAGCATATATGTGTAGAAGAAGCTAGAAGGCACTCTGCACAGTGGCCAGGACTCACAAGCAGAGCCTCTACATACACGCAGGCCTCAGCCTCACTCTCTGCCATGAAGAGGACTGACACTAACTCACAACTCAGCTACAATTTCTCACATCCCTCCAGGAAGAGCTGCTCTGGCTACCACGGTGCTATGATAAATTACTTGAGGCTTTTTTGGAGAGTGCCTTCTTTGCTACCACAGTAACTTCAATGACTATAGAACTATAAGTCATTTTTATTCTGAAATTAAAAACAAATATCTTGTCTAAAACATGATAGCACCCCTTCGAAAAAAGCTGAAGTAAAATTAATAATAAAGGGAAACTAATTTTAAAAAGGTGTTCTAAAAATAAAAGCAAGCCTACTATAGATAGATCATCAGCTACTGCAGTCTAAACTTAAAGGTTTCTGTTCAGGACCGTACACTCTGAAAAGCAGCTATTCCCCATGTGATGACACCTCCATCTACTGACTGACAGTAAAGTCTCAGCTGAAGATACTATTGACAGCATTACCAATGACGATTTTCTAGATACAGCAGCAAGTTTACTAACCCAACTGAACACGCTGGCTTGTTTCATTTTGTGCTGGCTGCCTATGATGAGTGAGTAGAGCCCATCTCTCCCTGACAAAGCAAAGGATCACTACAGAGCTGACTTCAAATTAGTAATAAGCCAATCCCCTCATTCTTGGCTAATTCTTTAGCAAGAATTAAACTCAGGCTTGTTTGTCTTTTAAAATAAAACAAAACAAAACAAAACAAAAACATTTAACCCTAAAACACTAGTAAGTTCCTAAGTGCCAAAAACTTCTTAGGTGAAATAGTCTAAAGGTGCTCATGACAAAAAAACACAAGCATGCAATATGTCCATACATGTGCACACACAGAGACAGACAACTGTGTGTACAAGCACACACACACACACACACAAAGCAAAGAAGCAAAAACTAAGAGGGAAAGAGGGTAAGCAAAGAAAAGAAGTGAAATGAAAAATGCATAAAACTGAAGCCAGAAGAGAGGAAGTTTTAAGAGGACAGAAAAGGGAAGCATCAATGAGAAAACTTGCCCTTTATCAGAATATATTTCCCAGACATTCTACAAAATGACATATAATCCCTAAATAAGAATGTGAAAATTCTGAGTTGTGATTGACTGCCACTTGTATGAGAAGTCTTCTTAGAGGAATTTGCCCTTCAGTGCTGGTGGCAACTGAGTAAGGGGTTAAAAAAAGATTTTTGGTCAAGTTTAGATGCAAACATTAACGTAACCCAGAGCTTCGCAGTACACTCATGATAGTACATGTTGCTGCGTACTCCATCCTTCAAGCAGTTAACCGGTGAAACCCGAGCTGACTTTGAAAGCACAACTAGAATTAAGCACAACTAGAAACAGTAGTACTGCTCTTTACAGTGTCCAGACAAGCTCTGCCCTTATGAAAGCTACCATACATCATAAATACGCACACTGAGAAATGAGAGGGCTATAAGCAAATAAATGCTAATAAATGCTTATAACATAGTCGACAATCACAGCTGCATTCAACAGAAAGTCAGATGAAATGCTAGGGAATCCTAGATGAGGCAGGTGAGTTACCTGCCATTAAACTCAAACTCCAACTATTTTGCATTAATAGTTTAACACAGCAGTCTCTCAAATCTGTTAATTTGAAATAATTTCAGGGTAAAGATGAGGTGTTATTCCTTTTAAAGTCTTTAGGCTGATGTTTTAGTTCTTCCTTTTATTTAATATTAATTAAATATGCTGTGTGAGCAAAAGAACAATTGTCTTAGTAACAGAAACAAATGCATTCAAGTATAAAACTCAACCGTAAATCCATTAAAATAGCTTCATTCTGCATTGAAAAGGAGGTTTTTACAATTACTGCTTTAAAGGTAAGCTCTTCTGAGCAAGACAGCTACCTTCCTACTGCTGCTAGCTCCTGCCAGCCAAAACAGCCACGTATTTTAGATTATCATCTTAAAAATAATAATAATAGAAATAGTAAGTGGAGTAATGTAAGGTTATGTTTACTTTGTTGTCCACAAAATGCTTTTTATGCATGACAACATAGGCACTTCCCAAAACCTTAAGCTAGCTGTGCCCATGCCCATGCAGGCAAGTGGTATCATCATTTCCACTGCAAAATGGCAGAGGCTCAGAGAGGCTGGCTCTTCACGCTGACACTGTGCAGAAGCACCACTGGCAGCCAAATCACACAGTTCAACAAAGCTCTTTCCAAGACAACCTAAGACCACTCACTTTAAACGCCTGATATGTGAAACATTTTAGAAGACATGATCATCATTATAGCTTATTTCTGTACAGAAATCAAAGTACTTGGAAATATAGATAAACACTACCAAAATCATAAGAATAAATGACAGATGTTTTTAGTTCCTACCAAGTAATCAATTTTGTAGTCATAAACAAACTCAAAAAATTTAAAAACCTTAAGTATGAGCAATGAAGATACCTCCAACTAAACAAAAAGGCCAACAGTAATCAGGTTATAAAATAAAAACAATGCTGGTGTTGGTGGCACATCCCTTTAATCCTAGCACTCAGGAGGCAAAGGTCAGCCTGATCTACAGAACAAGCTGCAAGACATCCAGGGCTACACAGAAAAACCTTCCCTTGGAAAACAAAAACAAACAAACAAATAAACAAAATAAAATCTCCCCTTTTATTACAATCAAAAAGTACAGAAGAGGCAAATGGCAACATTATATACAACTCTCACAAAATGCCATCTTGGACAAGAGAACTGTCTTTCTTGTAACTGTTTTGTACGAAACCATTCCTGTATATGTTAGACATAAGGACTCACAAGTACAAATCACTCCTGTATTTGTCTACATTGATAACCTTCCCAAAAGTGACTAATTTGGCTAAGGAAGCTGAGTATAAACCAATTTTTAAAAAGAAAAAATGAAAAAGAACTAAAAGAGAAAAAATACAGACCTTCCCCTAAACAATCTTAATTTTCAAACAAGCATTAGGAAACTTAATTCCTATAATGATATGCCATTTGAAAACAGAAAACAAAAACAAAAACATGGTAGATCCTTCTCCCTAAGCTTCCTTTCTGGTTTCACAAAATACTTTAAATATACGAATTATACTAGAAAAATCCTTAGGGAAAATGACTAACCGCACAAACCTGCTTGTACTAAAAGGGATTTATAATAACTAACATTCAAGATAGGAAAAACAGCTCTGATTATGTGAAAATATTTTTAAAGTGAAAACTTACCCAAAATATGCCTGCAAACTGCAAATGGTGACTTGGACTTCCTAAATGACAGGAATATGTGCTCTGCGTGCTGGCGCTGCTCACTACTGACCATGGAAGGCGGTGCCTTGAGAGTAAAAACAAAGACAGAGCAACCAAATGAGAAAGCCACACAACACCAGTCCTTCCCCCACTGCAGAGAACAACTTTTCACTTTGGGGAGACAGAAGAAGGGTAAAACGTTTGCTAAAGTTTTTAAGGACAGAACTTCAAAGTAAATATGTAAAATACAGTTTCTAGAAAAAACAAAGATACAAGCTTTGCCTCAGAACTGTTTAAAGCTGCCTATAATTTAGAAAAGGAGATACTTAGATATACCAATTTTTAAAAAAATTAGGTAACCTCAACATTCTTTGCTTCAAAATCTACTAGTCAGGCTAGTTTAACAAATTTCAAATGCCAAAACTTTTCAGTGTGCAGAAATTGGATCCAAGTTACCAAAAATCTGTAAACATTAAAAGTTTGGAATTTAAAAAAAAAACAAAAAAAACTAAAAAACAAAAAACAGCAGTCCGGGCAGTGGTGGGGCACACCTTTAATCCCAGCACTTGGGAGGCAGAGGCAGGCGGATTTCTGAGTTCAAGGCCAGCCTGGTCTACAGAGTGAGTTCCAGGACAGCCGGGGCTATACAGAGAAACTCTATCTCGAAAGAAAAAAAAAAGTTTGGGATTCATGAACAATATATAAATTCTCTGAATAATAAATTCAATCAAAAATTTAAATTCCCTTTGGTGCAATAACTTGTCTTCCAAAGCTATTTCTTTACTGAAAAAGATTTAGCTAAAATATATTCCTATTACAAAGTTTATTTCTCTACTAAAAAAGACTTAGCTAAATATATCTCCATTACATGGTTTAATTATCTTTTAATACCTACGGGAAAGGGAAGAGATTGGGAAAGATAGTTTATTATTCCAACCAATATAATAAAAGACAACCATGTCAGATATGGTAGCGCATGCCTTGAAAGAAAGATCTAAGTTTGAGGCCAGCCTAGGACACATATTAACATAGTAAGACATTATCAAAAAGAAAAGAAGGGAAAAGAAAAGGGAAGAAAAAAAGAGAAAAAGGGAAGAAAGAGAAAATAAGAGTATAATTTTACCTATACCAAAGAATCTTAAAGACGGAACACATTTTTTCAACCAAGCAGACTAACATATTATGCAGTGTCAGTCTCTGACACTCTGCCTTGGATTCCTGTAGCTAAAGCCAGTGCAGATTATTCCTAAGGCTATAGCACCCTCTACAGCTCTCCAGAGAAAATAAAACTTTGTATTACAGAACTGACTTAAATTTTTTAGTATTTTAAATTAGATTTTAGTAACAAAATCCTGGGAGTAACTACACTACAAGTTTTTGTCCTGTCATCTGTAAACTCTTTATTCTCACTAGGATAAGAGAATTAGTTGTGTTTTTCAAGGTTTTCATACTTAACACTTCAGATTAGTAAACACCACCCACTCATAGGCTGTATATAGAAATCAACACTGGGTTACCTGGGCAGTCTAGATCATTTTTCCTCTCATTATCCTATGCTAGTTACACTATAAATAAAAACTCCCTCTACAGCTAATGGTGCAAAAATGCTCTGCTACTCACATATACTTTATAAAAAGTAAAGGTATGAATATATTAATGTACAGTATATTACTTAAACATTATTATTTAAGTACCTATTTAGATATTATCCACATGAAACCACTAGGTCAACATATTTGGCAGGGAGGAATTTACTTTAGATTCGTAAATCCAAAACCGCAAATTCTTTCTTGAAAGAAAGCTGTTGTTCTGTGCACTTGTCGTCCAGGCACTTGCCAGGCTAAGACAGAAAGATAACTTGAGTGCAAGAGGTCAAAAGCAGCCTGGGTACTAGAAGTATATGCAGTCTCAACAACTGTAAAAGTGCTTTAAAATGATTTGGCAATGATTTCCAAACAGCAAGTTATCTCCATCAGAAAATTCCAAAAAAGCTTGAGATAGTTCCATGGATAAGAGCACTTGCTATGCAATCATGAAGACCTGAGTTCAAATCCCCAGAATCCATGTAAAAATTGAGCATGACTACACATACCTGTAACTTCAGTATGGGAATGAAAAGAGGGGTGGGGAGCAGATCCTGGGAGCTTCCCATCAGCCAGCCTAGCTGGAGCAGTGAGTTTTAGGCTCAGCATCTTAAGATAGTAAGTGAGAGAGCAATAGAAAACACTCAGAAAAGGAGAGAGGGAAGGAAACCAGGAAACAGAACAAGTTAGGAGTAAAAAAGCACACTGTATGTGTGTGTGTGTGCATGCGCGCATGTGCGCTTGAATTAAATTCAAGGTGTGCACATGATAAATATACATTTTTTTCTCCTCAAAGTTCTCCAAGTAGTCCTGACCTAATATGCCCCACCCACACTTGCCAAAGTTCTTTCCATCAGAAATCCCAACTCATCCTCTAAAAATCATCTTCCCTTGCTTCATCATCCTTCTCTCTCTAAGTACAATCTCCTTCTCTGTGTACCAATTACCAAACTCTCCACAAACACTGTTCCCTTCTCTCCTCTGCCTTGTTAGGTTTCTGGCTCCAGGGACTCTGTTCTACTCACCTCTAAGTCCCTAGAACCTACCACATACAAAACAGCGGCACTTACTGAAAAGGGGACTTAGCATTGAGAAATTCTTAGTATTGCAAGCATTATTACAAGGGACAGTGGAAGAAAGCAGCTATAATCACCCTCATCTGACAACTTTGAGGAAGATTCAATGGTCCACCTCCCACCACCACCCCACACCCATACTCTAAGCTTCACCTTCCTGTAGTTCTTCACTTACCTACAAATGAATTGTAATCTAGAAACACACACACACACAATATTTCAGAAATAAGCACTTCATAAACTCTGAACTATGTGTTAGTCTGAGTTATAGTGTGATGGATTCTGGTGCCATACCCTTCCATCCAGTCAGAGATGCAAAATCATCTTTGCCTAGCACATGCACTATCTACTCATTAGTCTCCTGGCAGTCATCCTGGCAATCAGACCAAATGTCACAGTAGCCAGTGTTTATGTTCAAGCAAAATTTATTTTCCTGAACAATGAGTCCAAAACACAAAAGCAATGTTATGATGTTAGCAATTTTAAGACAGCACACTTTCATAACTTCTCTATCTTATTATAATTATTACTGCTTATTTCTGGACCTAATTTATAAAGTACACTTCACCATAGATAGGATTATGTGAGGGAAACAATACAGGAAGAACTAATAGTAACTACAGATTTTAGAAATTCACTGACTATCCTAGAATGTACCTCTTGCAGACAAGAGAAACTAATGCATGTTGCCTCTGTGTTTCACAAGGAAACTAAGCTACAGAGAGTGTCATTAATATGCTCAGGGATACACTAAAGTAGGAATATGAACTAGGAATCAAATCCAGGCAGTATGACCAAAGGATTCTCACTGAACAAAGTCCTTAGACAGCTTAAAGTAGAAGAGCGGATCTCCCTTAAGTCTTTCTCAAGGACGCAACTCAGACCCGGGATGTTTTAAATGGCCTGTAAAGCTTAGTAAAGAATGATAACAAGAGACCTTTTAGCAGCTATTTACTTACTCTCATTGACAACAACAGTAAAAACTCACACTTCATATTTGGAATAAAAGGTATCAGATGTGGAAGCAATGGGAGATGGAAGCAGAGATCAGTGATAGGCAAGAGACTAATCTTAGGATGTTCAGGAAAATAAAGGCCAAGATAGGAGAAAACTGAGTGTGTTCGAATACAGGCTACCAGAAAACCCAGAGCTCACAAAACCCAACACAAAAAGATTGACATTTCTTTCCCCAACTTCACCATCCCACCAGCACAGACAAGCAGTTATCAGTTTACAAAATCTGGCAAAAACCAACCGTGACTCAAAGAATTCTGGAGATTACTTATTAATGCAGGGGTAGTAAAATGACATTCATAGTGTTTTAGTGTACTCAATATGTATGGGGGCATTCAAAGTCTTTGAATGGTTTCTATTCAAATGTATTGACATGGAATATACTTAGCACCATCCAGAGCTAGGAATGCATTTACATGATTCCACAAGACAAAGCAGTAATCAATCACAGAGTTCATAAGCCCTGCATCCACCAATTCATTCTAATTGCTACTACTACCATGCTGCTAAGCCTTCCTTTAGAACAGCCACCAATTCCAAACCCCATGCTATAGACCTTCCACTCTTTACCTAGGAAGCAATGAATGTGTTCTAAACTTAAGTAACAGTCATAACATTATAAACAATCATTATAAAACTGTTAGGCAGAATGCCAAATTCTTTTCACATATTATTCATTAATTCCAGAAACATTCTTGTAGGAGTTATCTTCCTTCTTTTAAATGGAGAAACTAAGATTTAGAAATTGTTAAATCCCTATGGTTGCCAAGTTAGTAAGAATCCTAACCAGAATTTGACCTCAAATACACACAACATTCAAAGTTATCCCAGGGCTGGGTGGTGGTGGTAAATGCCTTTAATCCCAGCATTAGGGAGGCAGAGGCAAGTCAGTCTCTGAACTCGAGGCCAGCCTGGTCTACAGAGTGAGTTCTAGGACAGCCAGAGCTACCCAGAAAAACCTTGTCTCCGGAAAAAAAAAACAAAAAAACAAAAAAACTGGATCTTTATATATATTGTACGAAGTAATAAGTTCACTTTTTATATAGGAGAATTTAAGATTTAAAACTTAAACACAAAACTTTAATAAAATGTTAAGAAGAAAATCAGGTTTGTCAGAGCAGTGAAAAGACTTCTTAAACAGTTTTATTTTTTTTTAAACTTTTATTCCCTGTTTTATTTAATTTTGTAAGACTTATTTCGATTGTAATTATGTCTCTGAGTGGATGTGCATGTGAGTACAAGTGCCCTTGGAAGCCAGAAGTATGGGATCCCTAGTGCTGGAGTTAAAGGAGTGACTCACTCAACATGGGTGCTGGGACCTGAAGTTAGGTCATCTTCAAGAGCAGTGCCTACTCTTAGGCACTCAGCTACATCTCCAGTCCCATTCATTACCCTACTGCAGTTGAAAAACAAGACACTAGGGCTAGCTAACTTGCTAAATATCACGGACCATCATTATTAGAACAAAAGAAAACAACAACAACAACAAATATTCTAGATCCTTTATTATACTGCCTTTCAATTCCCATGACTTCAATAACTTTTCAACTTGTATTTTCACACGCATGCACAATACACACACAGTATGACTTCTCTATGATAACACCTGACAGGTGAAAGTAAATAATTTCATAATTAAACATGGATGTATTATAGATTACAATAAAGTTTTTATTAATTTTTAAGATGAACATTGAAAAAAAAAGTCTAAGCCTGTTTATGTTACACACACACACACACACACACACACACACACACACACACACACACATATATACAGAGTCATTTCTCCATCAATTATTTTGGCATTAAAAAAACTAAAATTAATATATTCCTCACGCCAACCTTGTTCAGAATCTCAGCACCTTCCACAACTCCTAAGCCCCACCACTGTGCAAACTCAAGGTAATTAAGGCGGCACAGAGGGCTTAGCACAGGCCACAGCTGCCTATTCTCTCTGGGTCACAACATGCTACTTACTCTCTTTTGCATTTAATTATGCATTTTCTTCATTCAATATATCCTAAAGCAACTACTCTAAGACAAACCTTGTGCCAGATGCTAGGCATGAACTATCACAGAAAAGCAAGCAAAGTCCCAAACTAAATATATTAAGAATCTAACAAGGGAGACCATGATTGATCAAATAACATACAGGCAGTTCTGAATGTAGGTCAGTACAGAACAGGTAAGTCTTATCTTCCAGGTCAACAAAGGCTTCCCTGAAAAGTGAAGAACACTCTTTAGGCAGAATGAATTGTTTATGAAATGCCTTGTGTTAGGATGGAAAACAGCAAGAAGAACTAAGAAAACTGGAGTGGCTGGACGGTGGTGGCGCACGCCTTTACTCCCAGCACTTAGGAGGCAGAGGAGGCTGATTTCTGAGTTCGAGGCCAACCTGGTCTACAGAGTGAGTTTCAGGACAGCCAGGGCTACACAGAGAAACTCTGTCTCTAAAAACCAAAGAGAGAGAGAGAGAGAGAGAGAGAGGAGAGAGAGAGAGAGAGAGAGAGAACAGGAATGGCCACAGAGATTCACAGAGGGAGAAGTATTCTAAGCTTGGCAAGCCAGTAACTTATTTAAAGCCTGCTGTTGCCCTTTGGAAGAAAAATAGGTCTGTTCAAACCTGAGTAGTCTGTCTCCAGAGTCTCCCACAGCACTATCTGCCTTCCCTTACAGCATCTGCTCAAATATTTCTACCTCAAATGACTATCAAATGCACACGATGTGACCCTCCATAAGCTTGATGCTGCAGGACGAAAGTGAGTTAGCAATTCACACAACCCCTAATGCTGCAGGGGCTTTCTGCTAGCTACAGCAGTCAGCAACAGTCACACTGTGTATCACTGCATGCTTAGAAATGATACCAAAGCAACGGGGGCCACAAACAAGCCTCAGTCTAGACCAAAATAAACAACTACAGGAACTAAGAAATAGAATGTTAACTAGGCAAAAGTCAGAGAGGGGCATCTTAAGTCAACTGAACAGAGAGAGACAAGTAAGGCTCTGAAAGACAGCCAATCAACGGTGAGGATGGATGGCTCAGTAATGAAGAGCCAAGCAGGCTTCAGGGACAGGCATTCTATACAGTCACACAGGATCCCAATCTCAAAAGGGCATCACTATGGCTGTCCTGAAGTGCTTAGGAACGTGTGTTTTCTAGGCAAAGCCTAACAGACAATAAGATATGTGTGAACTGTGAAGACAGAATGGGGATCAACCACATATGTACACACTTCTGGGTAAACTGGGGCACCAAGGTCCCTCGGGTGGCTGAGGTGAGACCTAGGCTTGACTGGCAGCAGTGACATGCTAGGATACTTCATACGCAGACTATGCAGGAACCTACAGTGGGAAACCATCTTGCCTATCTATCACCAGAGCCTAACCCTAAACCCTAACCCTAATTACAACCTGAGTCCCATGTACAGAAACTGTCAGAACAAAGAGAATTAATCACTTCAAGAAATAACTAGAATTCTTCAGTTTACAAACACTGGTTTTGAGTTTCCACCAAAAAAAGCAAGTAACTAAAAGCTTAGAAATAGAGAAATTAGGGGCTGGAGAGATGGCTCAGCGGGTAAGAGCACTGACTGCTCTTCGGAAGGTCATGAGTTCAAATCCCAGCAACCACATGGTGGCTCACAACCACCCATAATGAAATCTGACGCCCCCTTCTTGTGTGCCTGAAGACAACTACAGTGTACTCATTTATAATTAAAAAAAAAGAAATAGAGAAATTAGTTTTAATTTTATTTAAACTTTTATTTAAAAATAAAATTTTTTAAAATTATTTAAAATTAAATTTTATTTAATTTTATTTAAAATTTAATTTTATTTAATTTAATTTAAACGCAGGGCCTGATGCACAATGGGCAAGAGCTCTACCACTGCAGCTATCCCACCTGACTAAGGTGGGATTTTAATACACTTTCCATGACCTAATTTCTAATGAGGAAGAAGTTCAAAGTTATTTTCTCATAATTAAAGGTAAAACAGCAAGATGCATAATCAATCACTTTAAATTCTATAACTCATGAAGTGACTCTTTTAAGAATGTACTGCATGGCTTCTACCAATAACTATCAAAAGAAAAACAGAAATAATATGATGTACATTTACATCTAAATTCAAACTTACATAAGACTGATTTGTATAGTTAAAAAATATTTAAAAATCTGCAAGAATCATCAAATCATTAAATGTACTTAATACTTCAAAATAATTAACTAGAAAACTACTCCAATGTTATTAACTTTAAAATACAGCAGCTGTAGTAATAGATGCATCAACAGAAGTATCTTTCTAAAAGAAAAAAACTGCAGTCTTATATTTAGCAAGAGCCACTGATGTCACTTTCAACTCTACTGGTTGAAGATGAACTTGCAAAAAGAATTTTGAAAACAACACATGGCACACACATCTCTAGAGTTCAAGGTCAGCCTGGTCTACACTCCAGGCCAGCCAGGAAGATCTTATCTCAAAAGAAAACAACAACAACACAAATTACAACCAAAAAAAATTAACACATTTATAGAAAGTCATGAATAATCAAGACATCATATCAACTATATTCTACAAAAATCATGAGGCCTGGAGAGATGCCCCAGTGTAAAGAAGCACTGGCTGCTCTTCTGAAGGACCCAGGTTCAATTCTCAATATCCACATAGTGGCTCACAGCCTTATGTAAAGTAAACTCCAGTTCCAGAGAATCTGACACTCTTTTCTGACCTCAGAATGCAAATGGTGCATAGACATACATATAGGCAAAACACCCATACACATAAAGTTAATAGTAATTATTTTTTAAACATTATGATACCAAAATACTATGTCCTGTGACTTATCTTCCTCACAAATTACTATTACATATATGTGCACAGTGTGTATTCGTTTATGCAAGGTGGTCTGTGGAGACTAGAGGATGGTGTTCTCTTACTGCTTTCCATCTTGTCCTGTTTGAGACAAGTATCTTTTTAAACCCAGAGCTCCTCTACTGTTGAAACTGGCTGGGCAGCAAGCTCCACGGACTGCTTGTCTGTGTCTCCCCAGTGCTAAGTTACAGACATGAACTTCTGCATCTGCCTTCTGGGAAACTGAATGGAGGTCCTCATGCTTGCCCAGTATGTACTTCACCAACTAGGCCACCCCTGCCACCTGCTTTATAATAAAATATTTAACAAGAAAATGCTTTGTATTTTACAACTTTCAGCAGTACTTTCAATCTCCTTTTTAACATTTTCATTTGCACTGGGCCTTGCAAGATTATGTAGCCAGCCCTGGTAGAAAAAGATGACTCTTGGTGGGAACAGCTTCATAGCTGGAATGTAAAGTAGGGCCAAGAACTCTGCTGAGCTTTCAGATCTAAACAGTTTCAGCCATTAAAGACCAAGAAATAGAATGAAATACTGTCTATTTAATCAGGACTTCTCTACAGAAGACAAGAGAATCTGGGATTTTTATAGTCACCTCAAGACTTACTGTACAGTCTAAACTTTGAAAGGCTCTACTCTGAAATACTGTTATTTAGAGTTGACCTAACTTTTCTCACAATTACAACTGAACAGAGAATAAGTACCTATTGCCTATTAACTTTTCCTCACTTGAAAGGCATTGTCTCTTTATTTGTTGACAAAATAGTTACACAAATCTGTGGAAACAGAATAACCTGACCTACAAATGCAACACAACAAATCCAGCCTTAGTATAAACTATGATACACTTGTAATTTTCTTTAAAAGACCTTGATTTGAACATAATATATATGTACACATATTCATGTATCTAAACACCTGGTTCCCCACTCCAAAAAAATACATACAATTATCAACTAAAAAAATTAATTCTTGGGGCTAAAGAGATGGTACAGCAGTTAAGAGCATGTACTGCTCTTGCAAGGGAACTGAATTCAAGATTTATTTATGATTCAAGAAATTTTTTTAAGACTTATTTTTTTATTATATGTATGTACACTATAGCTGTCTTCAGACACACAAGAAGAGGGCGTCAGATCTCATTACAGATGGTTGTGAGCCACCATGTGGTTGTGGGATTTTGGCCTTTGGAAGAGCAGTCAATGCTCCTAACCGCTGAGCCATCTCTTCAGCCCCTCAAGAAATGTTTTATGCCAGGTAGTGGTGGCACGCCTTTAATCCCAGCTTGGGAGGCAGAGGTAGGCGGATCTCTGAGTTGGAGGCCAGCCTGGTCTACAGAATGAGTTCCAGGACAGCCAGGACTACACAGAAACCTGCCCCCCACAAAAAAAATGTGGGCTGGTTAGATGGCTCAGTAGGTAAGAGCACTAACTGTTCTTCTGAAGGTCCTGAGTTCAAATCCCAGCAACCACATGGTAGCTCATAACCACCAGTAATGAGATCTGACGCCCTCCTCTGGTGTGTCTGAAGACAGCAACAGTATACTTATTTATAGTAATAAATAAATCTTAAAAAGGGGGCTGGTAAGATGGCTCAGCGGGTAAGAGCACCAACTCCGAAGGTCCTGAGTTCAAATCCCAGCAACCACATGGTGACTCACAACCACCCATATATGAGACCTGACGCCCTCTTATGGTATGTCGGAAGACAGCTATAATGTACTTATAATAATAAATAAATAAATCATTGGGCCTGAGAGAGCGGGGCCAACCAGAGCAGCAGAGGTCCTAAAAGTCAATTCCCAACAACCAGATGAAGGCTCACAACCATCTGTATAGCTACAGTGTGTATTCATATGCATAAAATAAATAAGTCTTTTTAAAAAATCTAAAAAAAGAATGTTTTATACTATAAAGTTTATAAGATTATGTATTAAGACAGAAATTGAAGGTTCTTGTCACATCAATCACATTCCACTGTCATTCTGAACAATTTAGTGCAGACCTTCCAGTGTTCTTCTATGGAGACCCAAATATATGCATATAGTCATGGTCATCTTCCT
>NW_022196915.1:44218331-44249172 GCF_008632895.1 Mastomys coucha
GGCTGCCCTAGAACCTGCAGTTCCAGAGCCCTTGGGGGGGTTGAATGACTTTCACAAGGGTCATATATCAGACAGATATCCCACATATCAGATATTTACATTACAATTCATAACAGTAGCAAAACTACAGTTATGAAGCAGCAATGAAAATAATTTTATGATTGGGGTCACCACAACATGAGGAGTTGTATTGTATTAGACAGCCGCAGCATTAAAGAGGTTAAGAACTATTGCTCTGAGTGGTAGACCAGGCTAAGCTCAAATTCATAGATCCAGCCTGTCTCCACCTCCCAAAGTGCTGGGATTAAAGGCATGAACTACCACATCCCGCTAAGTAGTTTATTTTTTAAAGAAACCAAAACAGGACAAATTCTTTTCTGCACTTTTACCTCACTTATATTAAACATCTCTCCATGTCCACTCAGATCTTTCTATTTAAAAAAAAAAATCAAGCTGGGTGTGGTGGCACACAGAAATCTCTGTGAATTTGCAGCCAGCCTGGTCTATTTAGAAAGTTCCAAGACACCCAGGGCTACATAAAAAGATCTGGTTTCAAACTGTGCCCTCCCCAACCACCCTCCCCAGAAAAAAACATACTACATATTACTAAATCTATGTTTTTTTAATTCCATTTACTAGATCTATTTCTTTATTTCCATAAAATTTCATTAACTATTATAGAATACCAGTTTCCTTTTATAGACCAAATAAATGCTTACAAGTGAAATAGCAGGAGAAAAAAAATGATGAATTTTTAAGATTTCTGGAATTCAATACAAACCCTTTACCGCAATTGTCATATTTTCTACTTCTGCTAGCAGTCTATTTCCCCTTATGCTGGCAGTTTAAAGCACCATCGTATTTACTTGCTTTGGGTGATTCTGTTACAACTTTCTATTCTTTTCCATGACAGTTCACTAACAGTTCAATTATTGTAGTTTCTATACACACTTTAGTAAGTGACATCAAGTCTGAAGACCCTTCAGTTTTGCTTTAAAAATGTTCTTGGTGGCCAGGTGTGGTGGCACATGCCTTTAATCCCAGCACTTACTTGGGAGGCACAGGGAGGTTGAACTCTGTGAGTTCAAGGTGAGCCTGGTCTATGTAGTGAGTGACAGGACAGGACAGGATTGTGTAGAGAGACACTGTCTTAAAATTAAAAGCAAAAAATAGTTCTTGGTTTTCATAATTCTTCTTCTTCTTTTTTTTTTTAAAGATTTATTTATTATTATATGGAAGTATGTGTAAGTAGCGGTCTTCAGACGTACCAGAAGAGGGCATCAGATCTCTTTACGGGTGGTTGTGAGCCACCATGTGGTTGCTGGGAATTGAACTCAGGACCTCTGGAAGAGCAGTCAATGCTCTTAACCGCTGAGCCATCTCTCCAGCCCCCAATTATTCTTCTTGATATATTTTTTGTTTGCTGTTTATTTTATTTTGATTCTTAGGGTTTTTTTGAAACACTATATATGTAGCCTTGGCTGTCCTAGAACTCTCTAAGTAGACCAAGACAGTCTCAAACACAGAGGTCTTCCTACTTCTGCTTCCTAAGTGCTAGAATTAAACAAATGAGCCACCACAGCAGGTATAATGCTTAAAGATGTTCCACATGAAGACTCAAGAAAACAGTCATTGCTGAAGAGTATGGTAGGAACAGCTTAGGGAATTTGGAATTGCCCTCATATTCCACACTTTTGTATAGCTTGAGTAGTTACTGTTCAGAAAGGTATTGCTAACACCATTTTAAGTCAGGGATAATACTCATAGTACATCATCATTGATATAAAAATGAATGAATAAATAAATAGGAATTTGGGAAGCTTATTTAAATACTTCTCCATGCAGGTAAGGTGGTACATCCCAGCACTCAGGAGGCTGATGCAAGGAGACAGAAAATTCAAGGCTAGAGTGGACTACAAAGCAAGTTCCAGTACAGGCCCTGTCTCAAAACAAAACCATTCCCTCCCCCACCCCCCCACCCTGTGGTATACACTTTCATTCTAGCACTTCGTGGCAGAGGCAGGCCACTGACAGAAATGCATTCCAAGTCAGCTAAGACTACAGAATGAGACCCTGTCTCAAATCAAAACAACAGTTTCCCATTTCCACAATGTTTTCAGAAAGTTGTGTAACTTTATTTGGTTATCATGACTAATTTACAATAGCACTTCACCATTCTAGATCATCTACCTTTAAGTTTATTTCCTAGCAAGCAGTGTTTACAGAAAAGATCCCCTATTTATACCTTTCAGACAAAAATCATTTTTTTTCCTACCATGTGGTTTCTGGGGATCCAACTCAGGCCACAGGCTTGGTGGCAAGAACCTTTACCCAGTGACCCATCTCACGAAGCCCTTCTATACCTGTAGGCCAATCATATTACTTTATGTTTGAGATCTTACTCCATAACCTTAAAAGGACTAATTCTAAATGTACCCTTGTAGGATAATTAATACACTGATTTTGAGAAAAACAGGTTGAATAAAAAAATTAAGTTAAAAAGTGTTAGGATTTAGCTCATGCACTCTGAAGGCTGATGAAGGACCACAGAAATGTCAAGGCCAACATGGGCTACAAACATAATATAATTATAGTTATAATAGTTCTAACCTAGCCTATGCTACAGAGTGAAGAGTTCTAAACTCTGGAATGGGAATCTGGTAAACTAAGGAACGGATCAATTTCATCACTAAATTTGCTTTGAACCTCAGCTTCTCTCAACAGTGAAAAGCTGCTACAGGAATTCATAATATGGAACCCAAACTCTAGCACTCAACAGAATAGCAGTTACCATTTTTCTTACCCACCTATAAACAGTTGGTTAAAAACTAGCCTTACTGGAAAGAAAAAAGATACACTGCCAAGCACAAATTCTAAATTCCATCAGGCCAATGATGAACATCATCAATTAACCTATCAATTTAAATACTACAGCACTGTTGTGTTCTTTGAATCCAGAATCTAATTAAAAACTACCACTATCTCCTAAGAAATCAGGTATTTCCGGGGGCACTGTATTTGGGGATTTTAGTAAACTTTTGTTAAACTTAAGCTTTTACTGCATATTTTTTAAAAGATTTATTTATGTGTTTTATCTGCATGGCCTGTGGAGGTCATCAGATACCTTTAAAGTGGAGTTGAGGACAGCTGTAAATCACCACGTGTTCTGAGCAGGATCCTCTGCTAAAGAAACAAGTGTTCTTAACCCCTGAGCCATCTCTCCAGCCCCTCCTCTCACTTCCTAAAAGTCAAAGCATCTATATTGTATGTGAAGACAAAATTTAATGTGTGATACTAATGACTACTCTACAATTGGCTCAAATAGTATTTTTAAAGGTTTTAACATTAATTTCTAATTATGTGTTTATGCCTGTGTATGGGTATATGCATGCCCCGGAACTGAAGTTACAATTGGCTGAACCACCTGACACAGGTCCTGGAAACCTGCTCAGGTCCTCTGGAAGAGCAGCATGTGCTCTTAACTACTGAGCAGTCTCTCCAGGCCTTAACTAAAATACCCTGAGATATGATGCTCCAACACAATCCTTAACACTACCTTACAGTAAAAAAGTTCAGGGTAAAAAAAAAATCTGGCTGCATTTAGTTGTTAAAATGTCTAAACCAATTCAAGTAATAAAATGGACCTCTAAGTTTAAAAAAATAAACCTACAAGTGCAGTCGTCATAATTTACAAAAAAAAAAAAAAATGAATGAATGAAAGACAAGTTGAGCCAGCAAGCATAAGACACGCAGTTTACTGAGTAACTAAACATAGTTTAGTCTTAACTTTTGCTCCCTGTGTAGAATACTGTTTATAATACAGACTCGTCCTGCTCAAACACTCTCATCCAACTATTTCGTGGTAGTTTTAAGACTTCCGCTAAGGAGTACCACAGACTCGGTTTTCCAAAACGCGAAACCCACAAGGAGCTCGGTCTTGAACCAAGTTTTGCCCCAACGACCTTGGTCCTAAAGATTAGCCTCTCTACCTCCGGCCGATCCGTCCACGTGCCGCCTGCTGCGGTTACCCAGAACTGCCCTGCACGTCAGGCAAAGAGCTAGGGGACCCGATCCACAAGGGAACAAGGGTTGCTAACAGCACCCAGACTGTGCCATCCCTCTCCTAACAGGATCAACTCCCCAAGCGTCATGCACACAGTCCCAAGAATGTTCTCTGACCCAAGTCCTGCGGGGTTCACCCTGTGCCTTGCTCTGCTACCCAGTCTGCCTGGCGAGGTACAGAGCGAAGCTGGCGGCACAGGAAACTCTCCATCTTACACCACTACACCCCAGTGCCAGGCCGAAGAGCAAGGCGGTCAGGGAAGGAGACAGCACTAGAAAGTAAAGAACCAAGGCAGGAGGAAAGTAGGATGGAGAATCCTGCGCCACGCCACCACCACCACCTCCACTTCAGGGTTCATCCCAAGGCCCTTCCCGGCCACCAACCCAGCGGACAGCAGGCCTGAGCCGGGAGAGCCAGCCGGCGTCCCACTGAGCCCGCGGTTCTCCAGGCCCGGCGTCCTCACCATCAGAACTTTAGCCGCGTTCTCCAGCTGAGCGATCACTTCTGGGGGCCCCAGCGCCGCCGCCATCATGGTCTCTCTTCAATGACGCGCCATGCGCTGCATTGTGGGAGCAGGCGCCGCGGCCGGCCAATCGCCGCCGCGACCCCGGCGCCTCTCGCGCCTCCGGGGCTGTCGCAGCCGCCGTCGGCGCCGCGCCCTCAGCGGCCTGACGGGACCGCCGAGTCCTGAGCAGCTGCGAGGAGGCAAGCTTGAACCCGGTCGCGGCGCTGGGATGAGGGCGGCGGCAGCCGGCACCGGGCGAGGCCGGGCGGTTGGCTCTGTCAGCCGCAGCCGGGCATCCCGCGCGGCTCTGGGACCTGCGCATGCGTGGTTGCCTGCTGGGTGCGGGCCGCGAGGTCCGCAGCTGGTGGAGGTATGGGTGTCCTGCCCGTGCGCTGGCTTCCTTTCGCTAGCGTAGGCTGTCCAGCGCGGAGCAGGATCTCTGAGCCTTGGAAGCGCTCTCCTAAAGGTGCACCTACGTCCAGAATTCAAGTGTTTGCGGCCCCCGGCTCCGCGGTTCATTCCGCTGGGAGAAGGGAGCATCAGGGGATGGAATGCTTGGTTGAAACCCTCTCCTTAACCACCTGGCTTCCTGAATTCAGTAAGAGCTCAGCTGCCGTCAGCTTTGTGCTTCGGGAGTTTAAAACAGCAATATGTGAGGAAAGGTGCTTTACAGTAACTTCAACGCGCTCCCGTTCTTTAGGGTTTTGTTTTTGTAAGTCTACGTCCAGGAAAGCGGTCCTGACATTAGCTAGTTCAATGTTCGAAAGGTGGCCTACTTGAAGAATTTGTATTGTTTCAACCTGACGTCTCCATTTTCAGAGTTTTCTTAAGAGCCAGTTCGTTTTTCTGGGAGTTAATCAACGTTTTTGAGTTCCTTCTGTTGAAGCCTTCCTGGTTTTTCCAGAGATTTGTAAGTCTGTCCTCCCCGCCCCCCCGCCCGCCCCTTTGAGGTTTTGTGTCTCCAAAATAGAATTGCATTCATTTTAAATTATTTACTTTTAATTTTATGTGCATTGTTTGCGTGCATGTATGTCTGTGTGAGAGTGTCAAATCCCCGGCAACTGGAGTTACAGACAGTTGTAAGCTGCCTTGTGGGTGCTGGGAATTGGACCTGAGTCCCCTAGGATTGCAGCCAGTGCTTTTAACCACTGAGCTATCTCTCTAAGCCCCAGAATTACATCACTATTGAAACAAATGTAATTTCTTCACTTCATCTCACCCACCCTCGGTGCCTCTTCCTCCTCCTCCTCCTCCTCTTCCTCCTCTTCCTCCTCTTCCTCCTCTCTTCTTTCTTTAGACAGGGCCAACCTCAAACACAAAGATACACCTGCCTCTGCCTCTCAGTGTTGGAATTAAAGGCATGCCAATTGTTTTGGGGTTTTGTTTGTTTGTTTGTTTTGACATCTCTACTATTTTTGAGAAAGCAAATTAATGAGATTTTTTTATTGCTTGAGAAATAAAGTGCCTTTCGTTTCATTACCAGATGACAACGTTAGTTAAAATGCTATAAATGGTGGTTTTCCTGTTGAGATTTGTGTGAACCCGAGCCAGCCAAATGGCTCAGCAGATAAAAGAGTAGTACTATTGAAGTACTAGCCTGAGGACCTAACTTCAGTCCTAAAATGCACAGCAGATGGAGAGAACTTATTGTAAAGTTGCCCTCTGACCTCTGCACCCTTGTCTGTTTTCATGCAGCTGTAATACACACTGTGCTAGTTAGTTTTTGTCAACTTGACACAAATCTAGCCTGGGAAAAGGACATCTTAATTGAAATATTACTTTCCTCAAATTATCCTGTGAGCAGATTTGTGGGGCATTTTCTTGATTAATGATTGATGTGCAAAGGCAGGCAGATCTGAGTTTGAGATCAGCCTGGTCTACAGACAAAGTTCCAGGTCAGCCCGGGCTACACAGAAAAACCCCGTCTTTGTTAAAACAACAACAACTAACATCTTTTTAAATAATAAGTTTTCTATCATCTTGCTTGCTTCTTTCCAACTATGTTGGAGTGTTTTGTTTGTGAGATAGGGTTTCTTTGTGTAGCCCTAGGTATCCTAAAACTCTGTAGACTAGGTTAGCCTTGAACTCAGAGCTCTGTCTACCTCTGCCTCTGAATACTGTGATTAAAGGTGTGAGCTACCACACTCAGCTATTTAAAAACAAAACAAAGCAAAACAAGCTTTTAAGGATGTAGAATCTTGCCAGTTTCTCCACTTTGCCTTGGGTCTGCCTGCTGCCAACCCTGAGATGCACTTCTGTCGTTGCTATGCACCACCTTCACAGAGGCCTAAAAACACCCACCACTACCTAGTCCTGACCTTTGTACATCCAAAGCTACCGGTAAGCTAAAAGAGCTTGTATTTTTCCCACTAGGAACCTGTGCAAAGCTGACTGATAAAAGCATCTCTGTGGGACTGAGGAAATGTACTGCTTAGTTTTTGTCAACTTGATCCGAACTAGAGCCACCTATGAAAAGGAGCTGTCCCCACCAGGTTGTCCTAGGGCACGTCTGTGGGCATTTTCTGGATTCATGCTTTCTATGGAAGGGCCTAGCCCATTGTGGGTGGTGCCTGCCACCCGTGGGCAGATGATCCTGGGCTTTACAAGAAAACAAGCTGAGCAAGCCCTGGAGAACAAGTGTGTAAGTAGAATTCCTCCATGGTCTCTGCTTCAGTCTCTGCCTTGAGTTCCTGCCCTGGCTTCTCAGTGATTGATGGGTGGTAAGCTGAAATAAACACCTTTGTCAAGGTCAAAGCAACAGAGAAACAACCAGAATAGAAGATTACTCAGTCCATAAAGGGCTTGCCTGACAGCTATAAGGACCTGAATTTAATCCCCGGAAAGAAAAAAGTAAAATAAAACAGGGGGCTAAAGGGATGTCTCAG
This sequence comes from Mastomys coucha, assembly GCF_008632895.1. Taxonomy (NCBI): domain Eukaryota; kingdom Metazoa; phylum Chordata; class Mammalia; order Rodentia; family Muridae; genus Mastomys; species Mastomys coucha. The sequence goes on from NW_022196915.1 coordinate 44,225,785, forward strand.
CAGCCAAGAACACTTAATTTCTCTTATAGTACAGAGATCCAGTTCACTGTAGCCACACATACACAAACACACATACACACACATATATCCTGCTCATATGGATACAGTGTTCATGTATACACCAAAAAAAAAAAAAAAAATGTTAGCATTGAATGTATGAAATGCGTAAATGCAGGTTGTCTTGTATCTGTGTTTAGTACAACACCGAAAGGCATCTTCAGAGCGAGGAGGGACGAGTCATCCGTGTGGCGCCCTCAAGACTAACGTACTTGTAGCAGTTGTGCTTCCTTTCTCTTATGAGGCTAACTGATCTCCCATAGTATGTGTGCATGTGAATATGGATAGCGGTTGAATCACTCTGCACTCACACCCACACTTCACAGCTGGGTTCCAGATTCTCCTTACACTAGGTTCTTTGCCTCTGCCTCCCAGCTGCTGGAATTTATTTTACTTATGAGTCAATAATAGCTATTCAACAGCCTTAAAAGAACAGTGTTGTATTATGGAAGTGAAATGGTTTGAATAAAAAATGCTTCCAACAGACTTATGTATTTGAACACTTGGCCCCTAGTTGGTGGTGCTATTTGGGAAGGTGGAGCCTTGACGGGATTACTTCACTGGGAGTAGGCTTTGGGTTTATAGCCTCTCCCCAGTTCCTGATTCATATCTCTGCTTCCCAGGTGTGGATGAAATATGGTAATCCAGCTTTTTACTCCCGGCACCTTACTTTCATTGACTGTTGCCATGTCTTTCTCAACATGATGGACTCTGTTCTTCTGAAACCATAAGCCAAAATAAACTTTTCTTCTCTAAATTGCTCTTTATCATGGTATTTTGTCATAGCAACAGAAAAGTAACTAATACAGGTAAAACAAAACAGAACAAAAAGAAACAAGAAATTACTATTTGGTATGTTTCAAGTGCACAATGCTATTTCATAGAAAGTTTACCAAAGATGGGCCTGAAAACTAGACTGACTCATAAACTAATTGGTACTGCTGGAACTGAATAGTGCCTCTGTGCTGAAGGTAAAAAGGGACCATTGTAAAAGGGATGCTGGAGTCCACCTGCATGGTTGGCAGCAATAGAGAGTAAGGAGGAATTACTGATAAAGATAGTAGAATATAGACAGCTGCCTCATGGCTAACAGTTACTTCTTAGATAGGTCAAACCCAAGATGTCCTCTAGTGATTGAGAAGAGCCAAAGGCAAACCTGCTTGCAGCAGTGGCTAAGAATCCTCCAATATGAATGATGGAAACAGAAATCCTTATCTTACTCCAGATTTTATGAAAAGGGATATCACTAAGTGAAATACAATTAACCCAAACAACATTGCAGCTGCAGAAACCAGCAGCTCCCACTTACCCCTCCCCAACACACACAGCACAGCCTGCTAAAGCCAGAGAGATTTGAGAACTTCACCTTTCAACTGTTCATTTGGGGCTGGAGAGATGGCTCAGTGATTAAGAGCACTGACTGCTCTTCCAAGGGACCTGAGTTCTTTGTCATAACTGTAACTGCAGATCCTGGGAATCTGACATCCTCAAACATACATGCACAAGGGCAAAACACCAATGCATATTCAAATAAAACTATCCATTCTTTTTTTTTTTTTTAAGATTTATTTATTTATTATATGTAAGTACACTGTAGCTGTCTTCAGACACTCCAGAAGAGGGCATCAGATCTCATTACTGGTGGTTGTGAGCCACCATGTGGTTGCTGGGATTTGAACTCAGGACCTTCAGAAGAACAGTCCATGTTCTTAACCACTGAGCCATTTCTCTAGCCCAAAATCTTAAATAATTCTTAAGTATCCATTCTTAAGTAATCTTTTTGTCTCTTTATTTTCTGTTACTTTCTAATTTTGTATATATGTCTCATGATGCTTTTGCTTTTATATACTTATTAGGTTTTGGCACTGTGTTTATGTTTCTTTAAGGTTCCAGGGAGAAGACAGAAGGAGCCAGAGAATAAGAAGGAGCCAGAAGATTAGAACAGATTACCAGAGTTAGTTTGAGGCCAAGAAAAACACTTCAGTCAGAAACTGAGAATCCATTTTACTCCGTCAGCTTGGAGAGGAGTTTGGGCCAGAACAGTGGAGTTGAACCAGCCAGTCAGAGTTAGGAAAGAGGTAGAAAGGATGAGTTTATTCAGCAGTAAGCCTCCAGGATGACAGTTACACTTGGCCAATATAAAGTTACATTTACAGGGCTGGTGAGATGGTTCAGTGGGTAAGAGCACTGACTGCTCTTCCAAAGGTCTTGAGTTCAAATCCTAGCAACCACATGGTGGCTCACAACCATCCATAATGAGATCTGACACCCTCTTCTGGTGTATCTGAAGACAGTAACAGTGTACTTATTTATAATAATAAATAAATCTTTGGGCTGGAGCAAGCAGGGCCGACCTGAGCAAGCAGGGTTGACCGGAGTGAGCAGAGGTCCTAGATTCAACTCCCAACACATGAAGGCTCACAACCATCTGTACAGCTACAGTGTGCTCATATACATAAAAATAAATAAATCTTTAAAAAAGTTACATTCAGAGGACTGGTGAGATGGCTCAGTGGGTAAGAGCACCAACTGCTCTTCTGAAGGTCCTAAGTTCAAATCCCAGCAACCACATGGTGGCTCACAACCACCGGTAATGAGATCTGACACAGCTACAGTGTGCTTATTTATAATAGTAAATAAATCTTTGGGCCAGAGCAAACGGGGCCGACCGGAGCGAGCGGGGTTAACTGGAGTGAATAGAGGTCCTAAAAGTCAATTTCCAACAACCAAATGAAGGCTCACAACTATCTGTACAGCTACAATGTGTACTCATATGCATAAAATAAATAAATCTTTAAAAGAAAAAGTTTTATTTACAGTTCTGCCATTGTGTTACCTAGTTTTGTTGTTGTTGTTGTTGTTGTGTGTGTGTTTTTGAGTTTTTTGAGACAGGGTTTCTCTGTGTAGCCCTGGCTATCCTGGAACTCACTCTGTAGACCAGGCTGGCCTCAAACTCAGAAATCCACCTGCCTCTGCCTCCCAGTTGCTGGGATTAAAGGCTTGTGCCACCACTGCCTGACTGTTATGTAGTTCTTAACATTTGAATACTTGAAGATTGAGATTTTTTTTTTTATTTTTGGTTTGGTTTTTTCGAGACAGGGTTTCTCTGTGTAGCTCTGAAGACCACGCTGTCCTCAAACTCAGAAATCTGCCTGCCTCTGCCCACCAAGTGCTGGGATTAAAGGCATGCGCCACCACCGCCGCCCGGCGAACATTGAGATTTAACTTATAAAGTTTTGCAGTGCTGGAACACTGTCTTAGTCACTGTTTTATTGCTTTGAAGAGACACCATGACCAAGGCAAGACCTAGAAAGGAAAGTATGCGGGGCTGAAGAGATGGCTCAGTGGTTAAGAGCACTGACTGCTCTTTTAGAGAACCCAGGTTCAGTTCCCAGCACCTGCATGGCAGCTCACAACTGTTTATACCTCCAGAATACAATACCCTCACATAAACCTACATACAGATAAAACACCAGCCGGGCGGTGCTGGCGCACGGCTTTAATCCCAGCACTTGGGAGGCAGAGGCAGGTGGATTTCTGTATTTGAGGCCAGCCTGGTCTACAGAGTGAGTTCCAAGACAGCCAGGGCTACACAGAGACACCCTGTCTCGAAATCCAAAAAGAAAACACACACACACACACACACCAATGCACATAAGAAAAAGATATGTAATCGAGGGCTTGCTTACAGTTTCAGAAGTGAGCCCATTACCATCATGGTGGGGGGGGCGTGGCAGCAGGCAGGGAGGATTGTTGCTGGAAAAGTAGCTGAGAACTACATCCTGATCCACAGACAATAGGCAGGGAGATAGAAACTGAGCCTGGTGTGGGCTTTTGAAACCTCAAAGCCCCACCCAAAGTGACACACTTCCTCCAACAAAGCCAGACCTACTCCAACAGTCGTCCCCTTCCTAAGCCTCAAACAGTTCTACTCCCTGATGGCTATGCATTCAAATGAGGTCATTCTCATTCACACTAGCACAAGGTGAGCATTCTGCCTAGAACCATATTCCTCACCCATGGCAGGATGCCTGCCTCTAGAAAAGATTCACATCTTTCTTTTCTCCCAACAGAGCTCAAGTTCTACTTTGGGGTTTCTTGCCTGAGATCAAGTCCAAAGTCTCTTTTTTGTTTTGTTTTGTTTCGTTTTGTTTTTCAAGACAAGATTTCTCTGTATAGCCCTGGCTGACCTGGTCCTGGAACAGACCAGGCTGGCCTCCAACTCAAAAATCTCCTGCCTCTGCCTCCCAAATGCTGGAATTAAAGGTGTGTGCCACCACTACCCAGCATTTTTTTTTTTCCCTCAAGTCTTCTTATCAAAGACTATTCCAAGCACTTTGTCTGTCTGTCCTCTCTCAGAGTTCTGTTGCTGTGATAAATACCACAACCAAATGCAACTTGGGAAGGGAAGGGCTAATTTTCCTAACTCTTCCACATCACAGTTCATCATCAAAAACAGTTTAGGCAGGAACCTGGAGGAGCAGCTGATGCAGAGACCATGGAGGAGTGCTACTTACTAGCTTGCTCCTCATGGCTTGCTCAGTCTGCTTTTATAGCACCCAGGCCCACCAGCCCATGATTTATACCTCTCACAATGGACTTGGCCCTCCTGCATTGATCACTAATAAAGAAAATGCCCTATACAAGCATGTAAAGCCCAATCTTATGGAGGCAATTTGTTTTCAACTGAGAGTCTCTCTTCCCAAATGACTTTAGCTCACGCCAAGCTGACACAAAACCAATCAGGACAATCCTCATCTTTATTCAGAATAAAGAATTGGATTTGAAGCAATTCTCTTTCTATGGTGTGAATTCTTTCTCCAAAGGTCCAAAGCCTGGGGGTTAAATGGTACAAAAATTAAAATTTGAAAATTAAATAGTAATGATGCGAAGTATGTAACCAAAGCAGATAATCCTATTTGTTTTATTCTTTTGGCATACCAAAATTTGTGATCAACTTCTATACACACTACACCCCCTAAAGGTTTTGCAAACATTTAGACTTCAATTTCAGGCATTCAATATGTGTAAGACAATGCTCAGAATAATGCTTCTGATAATGTTGCCCACCATTATGTTGTTCCCTTAACATGAAATAAGAAAAAACACACTGCTCAGTCAGTAAAAGACAGACTATGCCATTTAAGAGTGTTTAACTATTTTGTGATATTTCAGCCTGGAAGAGAGGTAACACTTAATGAAAACTTGAACATAATAAAAAAGTTGTGGGGCTGGAGGGATGCCTCAGTGGTTAAGAGCACTGACTGTTCTTCCAGAGGTGCTGAGTTCAATTCCCAGCAACCACATCTGTAATGGGATCCGTAATGGGATCTGTAATGCTTTTTATATATATAAAAGTTGAAAAATAAGTCATGTTTCTAAGTGACTGTGTAGTGTAGTATTAACAATACCTTCCAAGAAAACAGAGACATAAAAAGAAATCATTAGGAAAAAAATGTAGTTTTCAAGCAGCTTGCTTAACTGCCTTCATTTCCAAGGAAACAACATGCCAAGACACGTGATAGCCTTTGAAATACACACAAATCTCCCCTGCAAATGCATAGCAACAGCATCCTCTGCTGTTTGAAGTTCATCAGTGCTGGTTGTAATAGCTCTCTAATTTTATGATTTGTGGTTTTTGCTCTCTTTTGAATATTTTGCTTAAGAGTTTGCCCATTTTGTTTACCTTGTTGAACAGATTTTTCTGTTTAATTAATTGTATTATTCTTTTACATCCTATTTCATTAATTTTTGATGACCTTTAAAAAGATTTCAGGGGCTGGGCCAATTGGTAGTAGTCCCTGCCTTTAATCCCAGTACTTTGGGAGACAGAGGCAGGTGGATCTCTATTAGTTTGAAGCCAGCCTGGTCTACAGAATGAGTTTCAGAACAGCCAGACTACACAGATATACCCTATCTCAAGGAGAAAAAAAAAATTGTGGGAGGTGAGTAGTGTAGAAAAAAAGGATTCTATATGACATTTATATTTCATCGTCATTATACTTTGTTCTCATTTGTTCCCCTTCATTGTGGCCATTCCTGTGAGCTTATCAACTAGCTACTGCTACTCCCCCCAAAATATCCTCACTCTGCTGCTGCTGCACTCTTTGGTCTCTCTCTTCCTCTCTCCCTCTCTCCCCCCTTTCTCTCTCTCTCTCTCTCTCTCTCTCTCTCTCTCTCTCTCTCTCTCTCTCCCTCCCTCCCTCCTTCCCTCCCTCTCTCCCTCCCTCCTCTCTCTCTTTCCTCTCTCTCATGCACACTGCATGTATGTGTCTTTCTGTGTATGAAGTATGTGTGGTGTGCGTGTTTTTGCTGATGTATTTTCTTCATTTGAGAATTAGAGAATTCAATTTGGTTTTATTATTTTTAAAAGTTGCAAACAAAAGAGAAAGAAAGAAAGAAAAGGAAAGGAAAGAAGCCAGGCAGTAGTGGCGCACACCTTTAATCCCAGCACTTGGGAGGCAGAGACAGGCAGATTTCTGAGTTTGAGGCCAGCCTGGTCTACAGAGTGAGTTCCAGGACAGCCAAGGCTATACAAAGAAACCCTGTCTCAAACAAACAAACAAAAAAACGTTTAGTGAGAAAAACTTTTTTCTTGGATGCACATTTGAAACTTCTAGGTCCATGGTCTTGCAGGTTGGGGAGGGAGAGTCCCTGGACCAGGGAAAGGGGTAGGGCTCCTGTGGGGCAGTGGGCCCTGCCACCAGAAAGAAGAACTGGTAAAGTTGTCGCAAAGTTCAGAACCCTGGTGAAACTCATAGTTGAAAATGGCAGGAGTTTGAACTAGCTCTTGACTGTGACATTGTGGAGAGCCGTCCCAAGAGCAAGCGGTCTCATAAGCAAGCCCGCTTTTGTTACGTAGCCCATTGGGATTGGCTAATCTTGGGAGTACTCAACTGCAGAGAGTGGGGCCGGAAGGTGGGGCTTAGATGACAGGAAGGCGGGGCTTAAGTAATGGCTCTCCAGAGGCAGGAAGGCGGGGCTTAAGTAATGGCTCTCCAGAGGCAGGAAGGCGGGGCTTAAGCAAAGGCTCTCCAGAGGCAGGAAGGTGGGGCTTAAGTAAAGGGCTCCATAGAGACAGGAGCGGCAGAAGCCAGAAGGCAGGAGAAGCTGGCAGGAGGAGCAGGAGGGAGAAGCAGGAGGGAGAAGACTGTTACAAAGTTCCTGAATAAACTGCTAAAAGGAAGAGCTCGTGTCGCGTCTTTCTTGCTGGTTGAGGCGGACGCACGTGACATGACATCCCACTAGGAGGACCATGACAACCATCCACATAGAGACAACACCTGAAGTCCTTCCCCATGCAGATAGAGCATCCCTACCATCTCAGACTGAGCCAATAGGAAGTACCTACCCCTAGATCCCATCCCACCCCAAAATGTTTATATGATCCCCGACCACAAGGAATAAAATGCATGTTATTTCACCAAAGATCATCAGAGAGTGCCAGTCTTCTTGAGCTGTAACACTCCGGGGAAGAGTTTCATTCCGGAGTATTCATCAGTATTCATCGCTGGACCTTGCCAACAAGCTGGGTGTGTGCACTTGACCACAGCCACTTCCTGCTTGGTGACTCAGGCTCCAGTTCTGCTCCTAGCTGCCCACTGAGTCTCACGGGGCAGCACAAGAGCTGTAACACTTTGGTGGTTCGAGTGGCAACCGAGCCCTGTGAGACCTTTCATTCCCACCAGCCGGACTAAGGATTCCCCTCTGGCTGCCACCCCCCCTGCACCCCCTTTGTCCCCGGCATGCAGACCAGCAGGCTCCCATCCTCATAAACAGGCAGTTGGGGAGGGAAATGGGCTATTGATTGACAGTACTTATCTGGAGTCCATTTGACCTTTGGGAGGTGGATCTGAGTGGATTCCCTGAAGCTTATAAGAATCTTTTTTAAGTTTACAAAAAGATAATTTTCAGATATGTTAGTATAACCATTGTTCAGTGTTAAAGCTCTGACCTCTGAAGTCTCAATACAGCAGTAGCACAATGAGGGGTGGGGGTGTGAAGCATTTTCCTTCTTTCCATGTCCCTTAACTCACCCGCTGTCACCATCCAAGGTTTTTTCACATCCTCCAATCTTCATAACTTGCATTCACCAACCTCAAAATACCTTCCTAGACCTCAAACACTTCCATGGAAGCTTTCCTATCCTCAAACCTTCTATTTCCATCTTCTGGTGTCTTTAGTCTCTTCACTGTCTCAGAGTTTGTATTATGCCTTTTGCTTGGTTATACTTATCCCAAGATTTTTTTTTTTTGAGGCTATTGTGAAAGGTAGTGTTGCTCTGATTTCTTTGTCAGTCTGTCATTTGTATGTAGGTGGGCTACTGATTTCTGTGTGTTAATTTTATATCCTTACGCTTTCTGAAAGAGTTTACCAGCTGTAAGTGTTCCCCAGTGGGGTTTCTAGGATCTTTTATGTATACTATCATATCATCTTCAAATAAAGGTACTTTGATTTCTTCCTGTCCTACTTGTATCCCCTTGATCTTCCCATCTTATTGCTCTAAGAGACCAGATCTTGGGTTCAGACTCTATCTTAGAGAGCCTGACCTAAGGCTGAACTTGAGTTAACTAACAGGCCGGTACCTAGCACCAGTTTCAGTTTCCAGATTATCTCCAACAAGACCTGCATCTAAGACCAGTTTCCATATTACCATATTACCCCCCAACAAATCTGCACCTCCAGGTTAGACTACAAGCCGCCCCTGACACTTCATTTCCTTTTTTTTTTATTTTTATTTTTTTCTGTTTTTTGTTTTTTGTTTTTTTGAGACAAGGTTTCTCTGTGTAGCCCTGGCTGTCCTGGAACTCACTCTATAGACCAGGCTGGCCTCAAACTCAAAAATCCTCCTGTCTCTGCCTCCCAAGTGCTGGGATTAAAGGAGTGTGCCACCACTGCCTAGCTGACACTTCATTTCCTAACAACCACCAGTCAGGAGAAAAGCAGAAGTTATGTTTATGGTTTGACACCTAGCACCAACCAATTATGTTAAAAGACAACAATAGCCCCCCCAATTCATGCTTGCCAGGCTCCAACCTCCCTACCCCTTGTTTGTCGTTTCCTATAAGACCTTGTCCCAACTAGACAGTGCTGCCTCAGTCTCCTGAGTGCCAGGATCAGAGGCATGCGTCACTACCTCCCAGCTCTTCCTCTGTCTTTTAATTTGAGTAAAGGTTTGCCAGTCCTATTAATTTTCTCAATAAGCCAAATCTGTTTCATTGATTCATTGTTTTGTATTGTTTGCTTGTTTCTATTTCATTGGTTTTGGCCCTGAGTTTATTTATTTATTTATTTATTTTGTCATATACTCTATTTGAGCATATCTCTTGTTGTTCAAGTGCTTTCCACTGTGTCATTGTTACCAATATGATCTGTCTCCTTTTTTGGGGTATGGTGCTGTGTGAATCTGCCTCTTAGGACCACCTTCACTATGTCCCTAGAGCTCTGAAATGCTGTGTTCTCATTTCATTCATTTGTTTGTTGAAACAGGGCTTCTCCATGGAGCTCCTGACTGTCCTGGAACTCCTATGTAGACTAGGCTGGCCTAGAGTTTAGAGAGAGCTACCTGTGTCTGCCTACTGAACACTGGGATTGAAGGAACACACTGCTATGCCTGGCCTCTCCATGTCTTGTAGTCCACTGGTGAGATTTACTTATGAGCATTTCGTTTGACTTCCTAAGTCTTTCATTTCTAGTTTTATTTTGGTTCCAGTTTTCTTTAGTGATTCTATTTTTGTTGTTGTTGTTGTTGTTGTTAAATTCAACTTTCATGTCTTGAATTGTTTTATTTCATTCAACTGTTTGTCTTTTCAGAGATTCCAGTAGGGTTTATTCGTATCCTCTTAAGGTCCTTGAACATATTCATTTTGAAGTCCTTGTCTTGTGCTTTTCTCAAGGCCTATTAGAATGAGGTTATGGCTTTTGGTGAAGGCATATTATATTGGCTTTTCATGTTCCTGTTTCCATGCTGGGATCTAGGCATCTGGAGTTATGACATTTCAGGTATTTCTTGATGTTGATATCTGGTCTGGTGTTTGTTGGGTGGGTGTTCCAGTCTTTGGTTACTGCTGCCTCTCCTCAAAGTCCCTCCCCTACTCGACATCCCATGGAAATCAACCAGCCTGGCATATCAAAGTGCAGTAAGTTTAGGTGCATCTTCTCCCATTGGGGCTAGAGAGGCAGCCCAGTGGGAAGACAGGGTCTCAAAGGCAGGCAGTAGAGTCAGAGAAAGCACCTGCCCCTGCTGTCAGCAGTCCCGTATGCAGACCAAGATGCCCAACTATCATATAGTCCCATGCAGGCTCCCTGGTTGTTGTTTCAGTCTCTGTGAGCCCATATGGGCCCAGGTGAGTTGCTTCTGTAGGTTTTTCCTGATGTCCTTGACCTCTCTGGGCTCCTATAATCCTTCTTCCCCATCTTTTGCAGGATTCCCCAAACTTGCAGCCTCAGCTTTCTGAGTACTGACACTGCAGGTGTGAGCTACGTGCTCCACTAAAGCCCATTGTTTTGTATAATTACTATATGCTAATGAAAATATCTAAAAAGTAAAAACCAAGCTGTGTACCGGGTGAACAGTTTTGATATGCTAGAAATTACTTCAGTCTAGCAGCCCTAAAGCGTTTGCCTCATTACATAGGCTTGGCCACCAGGTGGCACGCACTCCCAGCAATTTCTAGAAAGAACTAAGTCTGGATGCCTTATTTCCTATTGGGCAAGTCACTAGAACTCAAGTATCCTCTCACTTCCCATCCTTGCTCTAACAAAAGAAATTAATCGATTGGATAAGGGAAGATAAATCCAGGAAAAGGAAAGTTTTTTTTGTTTTTTAAGAGTACAGTAAGGGCTGTGAAGATGGCTTAGTAAAGTACTTGATGCATAGGTACAAGGACCTAAGTGAGGGTCCCTGCATCCATGTAAAAAGCCAGGCACCTTGACATGAGCCTACGTCCCAGGACTTGATGGAGGAGGGTAGACACACAAAAGGATCCCTCCAGCTTGTCGCCCAGCCAGCCTAGCTAACCAGAAGCCAGATGCTCAGTGAAGAACCCTGTCTCAAAAATCTAAATGGAGTGTGATTAAAGACTCAGGCTTCAAGTGGAGCCTCTGGTCTGCCTTACATAAGAGTACATGGAGAAGAGGCAGGCATAGCTCCATGGGGTCAAGGCTAGTCTGGTCTACGCAACAGGTTCCAGGACAGCCCCAGCCAGAACTAGTAATGAGACCCAATCTCAAAAAAAAGGTAGGGAGACAGGAGTGGTGGTCTTCTACATAGTACATTTCAGGTTAGCCAATGAGTACAGAGTGAGACCTTGTCTCAAAAATGAAACAACACACAACACAAACAAAACACCAACCCCAAACAACAACAAAAAACAAAACAAGAAAACAAACACCAAAACAACAATAATAAACCACCCCCCTAGAAGGATATTTATATACAATTGAGGGTCCAGAAATAAACATCTGAATCAATAGCCTATTTATTTATTTTAGTACTTCAGATGGAACCAAGGATCCTTGAACTGATAAGTTGATTTTCTGTTATTTTTAAAACTTTCCTTTTTTAAAAAGAAAAGTTAATGGAGTTAAACATGACAAGAATACATTATATGCATATATGAAAGTGTTATAATTAGCCGGGCAGTGGTGGCGCACACCTTTAATCCTAGCCCTTGGGAGGCAGAGGCAGGCAGGCTATACAGAAAAACCCTGTTTCGAAAAAACAAAACAAAACAAAAAAGTGTTATAATTAAATCCATTATTACATGTAATCAATACTGCTAATGAAAACTTTAAAAATAGCCCATGGAAGCCAGAACAGTGACACCCAAGCACCTGCTGCCGGTGCCACTGTGATGGGCAAATGTGTGATGGAGAGATGGGAAAGACAGAATACACAGGGGAGAGATGGAAGAGAATGAGGGGTTCATGCACTGTGGAGAAAGGTGGAACTGGAGGCTTGACCGTGGCGAGGCATAGCAGAGGCCGGAGGCCCCAAAAGAGACCAGACTCTTTGCAATGGAAACTTGCAAGTAAAGATGTGTTGCACAGACATGTTTACTACACACGTGATGCACATGACATACTATAGCTTCCACAGCAAGTGTTTTTTTAATTCTTATTTATTGTAAGGACAGAGGACAGATACGAAAGGATGGGGAGATGAGTGGGATTGAGGTGCATGATGTGAAAAATCACAAAAATTCAATAAAAAGTTGTTGAGTTTGGTCTTGCTGTCTATTATAATGCTAAGTGTGGGTCCCAGTCTGCATGCAGACCCAAGTGGGGCTATGTAACCCTACCGCCAAGTTATTTCTGATTGGTGAATAAAGATGCCAACAGCCACTAGCTGGGCGGAAGAGACATAGGTGGGGTTTAGGATTCCTGGGCTTGGGGTCAGAGTTGAACCCTAAGAAGAAGGTGGAAGAGGAGAGAGAACTTGTCATTGGTTAGAAGTCATGAAAACATGGCCCTGAGGGCTGGTCAGTTGGAGTTAAGCTCAGATGAAACCGTAGTGAGTCATAACTTAGAGTTATCATTAGGATAGTAGATTCTAATAGTGTAGAGAGTAGATATCTGCCCAGCTCTTGTGCTGTTTAAGGCTTATTATAAATATAAAGGTTGTGTGTGTCTTTTATCCAGAAACTAAAGGTCAAGGGCGGGGTAGAAACCCTAGATTGGGATTAAAAATTTCTGGGCTGGTGAGATGACTCAGTGGGTAAGAGCATTGACTGTTCTTCCAAAAGTCCTGAGTTCAAATACCAGCAACCACATGGTGGCTCACAACCACCTGTAATGAGATCTGACACCCTCTTCTGGTGTGTCTGCAGACAGCTACAGTGTACTTATTTATTTATTTTATAATTTATTTTTAATTAGATATTGTCTTTATTTACATTTCAAATGTTCTCTTTCCTGGTTTCCCCTCTAGAAAAAAACCCCATTCCCTCCTTCCTCCCCCTGCTCACCATCTTCCTGGCCCTGGCATTCCCCTACACTGGGGCATAGAACCTTCACAGGACCAAGGGCCTCTCCTCCCATTGATGGCCTAGGCCATCCTCTGCTACATATGGAGCTGGAGCCATGAGTCCCACCATGGCCAACCTCTTTGGTTGGTGGTGTAGTCCCTAGGAGCTCTGAGGGTACTAGTTAGTTCATATTGTTGTTCCTCCTAAGGGGCTGCAAACCCCTTCAACTCCTTGGGTCTTTTCTTATTTATAATAATAAATAAATCTCTGGGCCTGAGCAAGCGGAGCCAACAGAAGCAAGCGCAGTCGACGGAGCAAGTGGGGTTGACCAGAGTGAACAGGGGTCCTAAAAGTCAATTCATAACAACCAGATGAAGGCTCCACAACTATCTGTACAGCTATAGTGTGTACTCATATACATGAAATAAATCTTTAAAAAAATTTCTATAAAAAAAGTTAAAAGAAAATAGTCTTTTAGACAAATACCTCTGGTCAGCTCAAGCTTATGAAATTAGAGCTTCCTTTCCCCACAAAATTCAAAATGGATCATAGATCTGCCTAACTGCTGGGGTTACATGAGAAAATACTTGGAGAAAAATATAGGAGTACCATTTTCTTTTTTTGTTTGTTTGTTTGTTTTTTGTTTGTTTGTTTGTTTTTTTCGAGACAGGGTTTCTCTGTGTAGTCCTGGCTGTCCTGGAACTCACTCTGTAGACCAGGCTGGCCTCGAACTCAGAAATCTGCCTGCCTCTGCTTCCCAAGTGCTTGGATCAAAGGCGTGCGCCACTACCGCCCGGCAGGAGTACCATTTTCATGATGTTAGATTAAGTACAAAGTTCTTAGGCACAGCACCAAGAGCACAAGCGACTGAAGAAGTCAGTTACTAGACACATCCTGGAATGCACAACTGTAATCCCAGTGCTTAGGAAGAACAAACTGAAGGCCAGCCTGGGCTGCAGGAGACTCTTATCTCAGAAAACAGGAATGCAGTTTAGTCATAGATCCCAGTACTGCAAAGGAAAATGTATACCATCAAAATTAAAAATATTTGTACTTGAGAAGACACCACATAGAAACTGAAAATCAAGCTGGATAGTAGTGGTACACACCTTTAGTCCCAGCATTTGGGAGGTTGAGACAGGAGGATCTCTTGAGTTCAACACCAGCCTGTTCTGAGTGAGTTCCAGGACAGCCAGGGCTACACAGAGAAAATAAATAAATAATAAAAACAAAAACGGTGCATTCCTTTAATCCCATCACTTGGGAGACAGAGGCAGGCTGATTTCTGAGTTTGAGGCCAGGACAGCAAGGGCTACACAGATTAACTTTTGTCTCAAAAAACGAAAGGAAGGAAGGAAGGAAGCAAGGACAGGACAGTAAAAAAGAAAAGAAAAGGTGAAAATGGAAAGAGAAAAGAAACTGAACATTAGGACAGGAAAAACGCCTCAGTGTTTAAATCTCAGCCCCGGGGTTTCTACCCCATTTTTGGTTATTGAGTTTCCAGATAAAAAAACAAACACACCACCTTTTATATTTACAATAAACTTTAAACAACACAAGAGCTGGGCACCTACCTACCCTCCATGCTGTTAGAATCCATTTCCTATCAATAACCCCGAGTTCTTACCGTGTTTCATGTGGGCTGCTCTTAGCTCCAGTTGGCCAGCCCTCAGGGCCACATTTCTTGACTCTTAACCCATGGTGCTTCTCCTTTTCTTCTCCTTTTCTTCTCCTGCACCTCCTCCTTCCTTGAGGTCCTCCTATACCCTAAACCCACAAAACCTAAACCCCACCTATATCTTTTCTGCCCAGTTATTGGCTGTCGGCATCTTTATTCACCAATCAGAATTAAGTTGGGGGCAGGGTCATAGGGGCTGCATGGAGACTCAGGTTTCCGGGCCTACACTTAGCGTTGTAATAAACAGTAAAAACAAAACCTCAACATCTCAACGGTTGAGAGCACTGGCTGCCTTTCCAAAAGACCAAGGTTCAATTCCCAACACCCACAAGGTAGTTCACGACCATCCATAACTCCAGTCACAGAAGATTCAATGCCCTTTTCTGGCCTCTTTGGGCACTGCACACACATGTGCAAAGCATCCATAGACATAAAAAATATTAAAGAACTAGAAAATCAAAATGTCCTGGGAATAGTAAATACTATCTGAAAGTCATATTCGTGATAAGGCACTTGAACAGAGAATATAGAAACCACTCTCATACACCATGAGCAAAATAAAATTAGATTTAAAAGTAAGTGGTGGCGCATACCTTTAATCCCAGCACTTGGGAGGCAAAGGCAGGTGGATTTCTGAGTTCGAGGCCAGCCTGGTCTACAGAGTGAGTTACAGGACAGCCAAGGCTACACAGAGAAACCTTGTCTTGAAAACAACAACAACAATAATAATAATAATAAATTTTAAAAAATAAAAAGTAAGCAAAGAATCTGGAGACATTTTCACATTAAAGATATAAATCTAATAAGTCCATGAAAAGTAGCTTAATATCATTACTCCTTAAGGAAATGCACAGCAGAACCACAGTGAAGTAATGCTCCCTTAACCACTTATGGCTTAAGGAAAGAAGACAGAGGAGAGGAGCAGCAGCGCGGGCGGGGGGAACACAGCGCTGTCCTGCATTCCTGGGATGCAGGCTGGTTCCTCGCTTTGGGAAAACAGTCTGGCAATTCCTCAAAAACTTCAACACATGCTTACCATTTGACCTGGCAATTTTACACGCAGGGTACACTCCAGAGAAGTAAAAAGTACCTTTACAAAAACTGCTCACGAGTAGCACAGTTCACAGAAGACCCGCAGTGGAAACCATCCGAGTGTCCATCTCCTGGTGACTGCACGAATAAATCCCAGCATATTTATTAATCCTGGTAACAATATTGCTTGGCCACGAAAGCAATGAAGTGCTGGCAGGGGCTACAGTGTGGATAAACCTGGAAAACATGTCACTAAGGGAAAGAAGCCAGACACAATAGGTCACACAGTACTTAAGGCTATTGATAAAAAATATCAAGAAGGGGCAGATCCATAGAGACCAAAGGGAGACTTTTAGCTCCCTCTGAGGTGGTCCATAGAGGGGAGTGATTGCTAAAATCACTGGTCATTATGGTCATTATGCAACCAACTACAGACATATGCTAAAGTCTACCAAATTGTATAGTTTTTTTTCTTTCTTTTCATGGCTCTGTTTCAATTTTGATGAGATGACTCAGTGGGTAAGAGCACCGTCTGCTCTTCTGAAGGTCGTGAGTTCAAATCCCAGCAACCACATGGTGGCTCACAACCACCCATAAAGAAATCTGGTGCCCTCTTCTGGTGCGTCTGAAGACAGCTACAGTGTACTCATTTATAATAATAAATAAATCTTTTTTAAAAAATTATTTTGCCGGGTGGTGGAGGCACACGCCTATAATCCCAGCACTTGGGAGGCAGAGGCAGGCAGATTTCTAAGTTCAAGGCCAGTCTGGTCTACAGAGTGAGTTCTAGGACAGCCAAGGCTACACAGAGAAACCCTGTCTTGAAAAAAAATTATTTTGTGTGTATGGGTATTTGCTTGCCTGTATGTTTCACGTCCATGCAGTACTTTTCAAGGCCAGAAGAGGGCAGTGGATCTTCTGGAACTGGAATTACAAACTATTGTGAGCCTCCATACTTGCTGGTGTGGCAGAAGCAAGGTCCTCTGGAAAAGCAGCCAGTGCTCTTGACTGAGCCAGTGCTCTGCCCCGTTTGCTTTGTTGAGACAAGGTTTTTCACACTGTTGCTCAGGCTAGCCTCGAATTCATGACCTTCCTGCCTAAGTTTCTGAAGTGCTGGCATTATTGATGTGCACTACAGAACAGGACACTTTAAACAAGTGGATTTTGTAATATGTGAATCATATCTTAGTAATGCCATTATTTCAAGCCAGAAAGATAGAGTCATGTGAGGAGACCTCAGATGAAAGTGGGGAAACGAAATAAAACAGCGCAAAGCTTTTAGGATGAACTTAGAGGGGCTGGAGAGATGGCTCAGCGGTTAAGAGCACTGACAGCTCTTCCGGAATTCCTAAGTTCAAATCCCAGCAACCGCATGGTGCAAGAAGAAAAAAAAAAAAAAGAACTTAGAGGAAGGAGAGACAATTGATTGTGGAAGAAGTAGAGAACACCTTGAAATTAATAACCTTAGGGAGATGCAGACAAGCAATAAAGGGATTTGATAAGAGTGAATGGATTAGCAATCGAGAATGATCTCTAGGGAACAAAAAAAAAAAAAATGCCTCCCCCTCATAAAAAAGTTTAATACAACCCTGAATGATAAAGTCAAGGGAATCTTCCAGAAAGTGATAAAAAAGGAGACAGAGAAGGTGCGTTGTCGTGATTATTCTGAAACACGATTTTAATTGTAGCTTGAATGTAAAATGTCCCACACAGGTTCACACATTCCCCAGCTGGGGGCACTGTGTGGGAAGATTGCAGAGGCTTGAGGTCTTACGGGGGGCACTTCCTGTCTAGTCTCTTACTTCCTGTCTAGTCTCTTCCTCCCTTCTGTGGAGGGTACAGTGTGAACAGCTGCCTCACAGCCCTACCACCTCGCCTTCTCCATCATGATCACAGCAGTGAGAAACATAACTGATACATCTAACAGCTGCCTCCTAATAACGCTGCTCTCACCAGTACAACTCCCCAAACCCCTGCAGTAACTTTAAAGTGATACATGCTGCTCTGTATATTAACAGTGGATTCCTGCCTGCCAGCTCCTAGGCAGAGGATGTGGATTGGTCACGTCTCAAAGACCAAGGCAGGATTAGAAGGTTGGGACTTTTCAGCTGTCTTCTGAGCTCTGGGGAAGAGAGAGGAACTGGGCACACACCGACCACGTGACCAGGAGTCACTCATGCCATCCTGGTTAGTAGAATTTTTTTTTTTTTTTTTAATCAACTTGACACAAGCTAGAGTCCTCTGGGAAGAGAAACCTCAACTGAGAAAATGCTTCCATCAGATTGGCTTATAGACTAGTCTATAGGGCATTTTCCTGGTTGATGATTTATATAGGAGTGTCCAGCACTCCAGGATGTGGTACTACTCGTAGGTGGGTAGTCCTTGGGTATATAAGAAAGCAGCTAAATGCCTGGTGTGTTGGCAAAGTCTTTAGTCTCAGCACTTGGGAAGAGGATGCAGGGATACCCGAGTTCAAGAATAGCCTAGCCTAGACAGGGAGTTTCAGATCAGCAGTAGCTATACTGTGAGACCCTGTTTAAAAACAAAAGAAAGCGGCCTTGCAGTGGTGGCACATGCCTTTAATCCCAGCACTTGGGAGACAGAGGCAGGCAGATTTCTGAGTTCGAGGCCAGCCTGGTCTGCAGAGTGAGTTCCAGGACAGCCAGGACTACAGAGAAATCCTGTCTCAAAAAAAAAAAAAAGCAAAACAAACAAACTATATATGTGTATGTATATATATATAGTTTATGTGTACATATAACTTATATAAATACACATATATAGTTTATATATATAACTTATATATAGACACATATATAGTATGTAAACTATATATGTGTCTATATATAGTATATAAACTATATATGTGTCTGTATGTATATAGTTTATATATATAACTTATATATACACATATATAGTATATAAACTATATACACACACACACACACACACACACACACACACACACACACACACACTGGAAGATGTATAGTAAATCCACCATCCAGGGAATAGGCACTAAAAACACAGAATAAAGGTCAAAGAAAACAGTCAGGGAGTGGGGGCACACACTTTAAAATCGCAGCACTCGTGCATCAGCAGCAGGTGGATCTATCTCTAAGAGTTCAAGGCCAGCCTGGTCTAGAGTTGTTGTGGATAGCTCTGGGGCTATTTGTAATTTGATGCTAATTCCATTCTTCTGTAAGGGGTTGCAAACAAAGAATGAGTCAGCACTCAGGTGATTTCCTATAAACCTTCTTCCCACCTTAATTTGTAAAATAAAGGCTAGAGGAGCTGGCGAGGATAAGAGCACTGACTGCTCTTCAGAAGGTCCTGGGTTCTAATCCTAGTAACCACAGGGTGGCTCACAACCATCCAGTAATGAGATCTGACACCCTCTGCTGGTGTGTCTGAAGACAGCTAGTGTGCTTATTTATACTAATAAATAAATCTTTGGGCTGGAGTGAGCAGGGACTGAGCAAGCAGGGCTGACTGGAATGAGCAGAGGTCCTAAAAGTCAACTCCCAACAACCAGATGAAGGCTCACAACTATCTGTACAGCTACAGTGTGTACTCATATACATGAAATACATAAATAAATCTTAAAAAACATAAAGGCTAGAGTCAGTGATTGGACAGGTAAAGGGAAGGTGGAGCTGAAAGTTGAGAGAAGAAGGAAGAAGGGGAGAGAGGACAATGGAGGAGGAGGTGGAAGGAAAGCGGAGTAGAAGCACGTGGCTTGGAGAAACCACAAGTCATAAGGGGTCTCAGAGATGGGGAAGATGATAGTGTAGTGGTAGATCTGCCCAATCTGGGCCCACAGCTTGTATTCATATTAACTGAGTTGTGTTTGCTGGGGCATATTTGGGTGGAAATTTACCGCAACATAGAGTGAGTTCCAGGACAGCCAGGGCTACACAAGGAAACCCTGTATCGAAAAAACAAAAACAAACAAACAAAAAAAAACCCACCACCAACAACAACAACAAAAAAGTAAATAATAGCAGTCTATTTCCAAAAGTTGAAGGCCCTGGGTCTGAAGGTTGCAGCTCCAAGTGCTACAAAGGCACAGAGCCGACAATCGCTGTCAAGGACCATCTTCGTGGAGCTCAAGAAGACTATCTCAGAAGTTCTTTGGAAAAAGCAACCACTTATCAATACTGGACCCCACTGGGACTCCTTTCAGATATCTACCCTGTTGCCCTGTGTCATAGAGATCATGTAGTTTTGGATCTCGAAGACAGGCTCCTTCACATAGTCAAGCTGTTCATCAATAGGGTAGATGTTGAGGTGGACCAATTTAAAGCCCTGGGTCTGGGCCTTAGATATACCTGAGCTGGTCAGCCCTGTAGAGAGAATCTTTACAAACTGTGTGGAAGCATCCTGTCAATAAAAAGCCTGTGGCCAGTGAGCTGAGGCAGGAACAGAAGGTGAGACATTCTGCAGAGAGATTCTGGGAAACAGGCATAGAATATTTGCTGCAACAATGAAGACAACCTTGTGAAACTGAGGAGAGGTAACCAATCTTGTGTCAGGGCTTAGAATAAACTAGTCATTAAATTATGAGCGAATCAGGAAATAAGCCAAAGCGTTCGGCCTAGGCATTTATTCATTAAAAAGCAATCGCCAGGTTTGAGCAGCAGATCCAGAGCACAGCCCCGGTAATGCTCAGGCTTGTTAGAGCCACAGACTGGGAGATCATGAGCTTGAGTCAGCTACATAACATGACAGGTCAAGAAACCAACCAAGCCAACAGAATGGCCTTCGATGCCTGTACCACTGGAAGCAGGGTAAGAAGGACGAAGGCCTGAGGCTGCACACTGACTTTTTTCTCTTGAGAATTTTATGTCCACGCATATTTCCAGTCTGGTAGAAAAAAAGAGTATTTTCATCATAAAAATTTCCAGGCACAAATCATTAAAAAAAAAAAAAAAAAAAAAAAAAAAAAAAAAAAGATGATCTGGCATTTGGCAAATACAGGAAAAGAGATAGGAGAACTCAGGAGATAACGGACGGCTGTTAGCAGAGTAGGGAAGCAACCTCATCCAGACCATAGAAGGCTGAGGCATTTACACTCCTGGAAGCAGCCTGGCCCTGGGCAGATGCTTTGGAGAGAATCAAACAGGAAACAAAAGGGGGGAAAAAGACCCAGCCCCCAGTAAAAAAAAAGGGAAAAATCTCAAACAAACCCAAGCCCTCTGAAGGTTTAAAGACAGTAATGCAAATTAAATAAGGTGTCAAGTATTAAAAGGAAGAGCAAACACAGCCACAATGTATTATTAAAAATTCAGCCGGGCAGTGGTGGCACACGCCTTTAAACCCAGCACTTGGGAGGCAGAGGCAGGTGGATTTCTGAGTTTGAGGCCAGCCTGGTCTACAGAGTGAGTTCCAGGACAGCCAGGACTACACAGAGAAACCCTGTCTCAAAAAACAAAAAACAAATGAAAAAACAAAACAAAAAACAAACAAAAAAAATCAACATCTAAAAATTATGATAGAACTGGATTGAGAAACAGAAGGTAGGGTAAAAAGTATAAGAAAATGACAAAAATATACAGTTAATAATATAAAATAAATAAAATAAGTAAACCAAGATAAATCATTAACACCATGTTAAGGACATAATGGGAAGCCTAGAACAAACTTGAAAGCAAAAGTGGTTGTTTGGAAAGAAGTAGCAAGAGATGGAAAGAGATTGTTTGCCCCTGAGGTACAGCCCAAGAACTCATGCAGAGCTGGGTGTGATGGCACACCCTTTCATTCCAGGGCACAGAAGGCTAAGGCAGGAGCAGCTCAGGAACAAGATGAGATAATCGGTGTCGCCCCAGTGAGATGCCTTCCACAGTCCAGGGCATCTGAGTGCTTGTCCCCAGCTGGTGGTGTTTGGAGTCTGAGGTATGGTTGTTGGAGGAGAAAGGTCTCCAAAGGCAGGCTCTGAGGCAAGGCCATTTGCAATGCGCTTGTTTCAGGCTTGCAGCTCAAGTTGTGACTCCTCAGCTTCCCACTCCATGGAACTGTGAGCCCTAATAAACTCTCTCTTCTGTAAGTTGCCTTGATGGAGGAGTTTCTTTACAACAACGGAAGAAAATTAAGATAGTCTAGCTACACAATGGGGAAGGATGATCTTCCCAGCCACATTAGATTAATACCAAGGATGTACAACATTAAACACCAAAAATAAACTAAAAGTGTCTTAGTTAGGGTTTTACTGCTGTGAACAGATACTATGACCAAGGCAACTCTTATAAGGACAACATTTAATTGGGGCTGGCTTACAGGTTCAGAGGTTCAGTCCATTATCATCAAGGCAGGAACATGACAGCATCCAGGCAGGCATGGTACAGGCAGAGCTGAGAGTTCTACATCTTCATCTGAAGGCTGCTAGCACAATACTGGCTTCTAGGCAGCTAGGACTAGGGTCTTAAAGCCCACTCCCACAGTGACATAACAACTCCAACAAGACCACACCTACTCCAACAAGGCCACAGCTTCTAATAGTGTCACTCCCTGGGCCAAGCATATACAAACCATGACAAAAAGCCAAATCATACAATCAATAAAGGGCTAATAAATAAGACTAGACAAAGAAGAAACACGCTGGTCAACAATTACTTTAAAAAAAAAATGCATTCAGCACCTTTAACCACCCCTGAGTTAAGGCAGAGCCCCCACCATCCAGTTATTCCTCACAGCATCAGTAGCTTGAAGGAGTAGCAAGGAATGCGTGTCCTTTGGTGGTAGGAATGTAAGTTTGTACAGCCACTGTGGTTATGAGTATAGAGGTTCCTCAAAAGACAGAGGCCATCCTGGCTGGCACACATCTTTAACCCCAGTATTTGTGAAGTGGAGGCAGGTGCCATCTCTGTGAGTTTGAGACCAGCCTGCTCTACACAGCAAGTTCATAGATAGGCAGGTTACATGGTGAGGTCCTGTCTCAAAACAAACAAACAAACAAACAAATAAACCCAAGTTACTGAATGTCAATAGAAGGAGGTTGTTTCTAAGACCTTAATGAAATACTATGCAGTAACAATGAAGAATGAAGAGAGTGTGGGGATGTAGCTTCATGGTAGTGTAGCACTTGCCTGGGGTTCAATCTCAGCCTTGCTAAGAATAAGAGTTTCCATGCTGGGATAGCTGTTAGGACCCACTGTAGAGGAGTGGTTCAGACACTTTGATTATTCGGGAATCTGCGAGGACTGACGCTAAAGATCCTTGTCCCCAGTTGGTTCTTGATCAATCAATAAAGATGCCAATGGCTAATAGCTGGGTGGAAAAAAAGAGGCGGGATTTCCAGGTTCCTACAGGCCACAAAAAGAGAAGAATGGAGATATTTAGGGGACAGAGACAGAACAGACTCAGAGCTACATAGGAGATCTTCCAGAATGTAAGTGAAAAGGGAAAGCCAGCCACGAAAGGTCAGCCTGAAAGCATCTTGGGCTACAAGATCAATGGGCTTCACACAAGGTAACTGGGCAACCAAGCTGAGGGCACATTTAGAGGTGTTGAGCTAGCAGTAAAGGGAAGGGCACAGGGCAGAAGGCTTAGAAGAGCCCAGCCACTGAGCAGCAAGGCAGGCTAAAAATGAGCTAATGTGTGTCTTTCATCTGCAGATCCAAGATATCTCCTGGGTGGGTGTGTCTGCAACTCGCT
>NW_022196915.1:44249182-44253642 GCF_008632895.1 Mastomys coucha
AGAAAGAAAGAAAGAAGGGAAAGAAGAATGAAAGAAGAAAAAAGAAAAGGGAAAAAAGAAAAGAAATCACAACAACAACCCATTGTCAAGAAACCAGGTGAAAAAAGAGGCTCAGAATCCTCCAGAGGTACGATATGGTTTTCCTTATCCCGCACTTCTCCCAGTATCCTCCCGAGGTACAATACGGTTTTTCTTATCCCGCACTTCTCCCAGGATGCACAACTATGACCATTTGTTGTCTATTGGGAAATAATGATTTTTTTAAAAACCGTGTGACTAGATCTATGAAAAGAAAGAAAGTCTACCCAGAGTAAACCAATCACTATTTCCAACATAAGGCTGTCAGCCATCGTTTCCCTGGTGGGACGAGAAAAGTGGTTTTAGAGGAGAGAAGATTTATTTTGGCCTATGGATGCAGAGGTTTTCATCCATGGTCAGCACATCCGTGGTCAGCATATCTGTGGTCAGCACATCATCCCATGTGTGGACCTGAGGTGAGGCTGATCACTCACCCAAACAACTAACTCACCCTATAATGGACTGACAGTAGAGTTAGCAAAGGACCAGGGCGTGCATGCATCCCCAGGGGCTTCCCGCTACATCTCTAATACCGTGAATGAGTCCAACAAGGGTTAATCCCCGGTCAAGGTTGCTCCTCACTGCACCAACAGCCTGAGGGGGCACCACATATTCAAATCCTAGGCTGTCCCTCTTCCATGGTTGTCATGACGACACAGGTGGAGTTGCAGCTGTTCACCTCTGAGTTTATCACCGACCACCTGTATTGGAATCTCAATCCATGCAAAACCCTAAGCTGATATATCTTATCCCCATTTTACAGATGATGCTGTATTATCCGTCTCAGGTTGATATAGATTCTCTCGTCCTCTCCTGTCAGAAACCTGGCTGTAGGTAAATCATCATGGAAGTGTGGAAAGCCCCTGCATGCTGATTATATAAGATCTTACAAATTCTAACAAAACATCACAAATGAAGAGACTGGGGTTTAAAGTTTTAATAATAAATTGTGCCAGTAGAAGCTTTCAGAGGCAATGATATATCAATAAATAATAGTTAAATTGAGTTCCTGAGAAAGAACCTACCACATGAAACTATGTCAGAGCGCTGTAAATAACACGGCATTACTACAAAATAGCAAGAATACTGTAAGTCACAAAACAAGCACAGCAGACTTCAGAATATGCCATTCATCCAAATGTAAACCAGGACACGGGAATGTTTCTTAGACATCGATAAATTTGTAAGTGTTTCTGCCTAGATATTACTAAGTAATGGATACACTGTGCTAAGAACCTCAGTGAAAACATGTGGCATAGGATAATGAAAATGGGATGTGTTCCATCCTTTAAAAGCAAAAGAAATTGAATGTACTCAAATATAAATCACCTTAAGTAGGAAGCGTACTTATTTGAAATAAGGACTATTTTGTGTGTTTATCTATAGTTATATACACACCTATATGTCTAAGAAAAAAGTATGGCTTGTTTTTGTACTCCAATGTTGCTTCGAAGAGTCTTTATTCTTTTTACAAAGTTAGAAAATGTATTAAGTCACACTGAGATGACAGACACCTCACGTGTGAAAGAGGCCAGAGGACTGTTTCAGGAACCTCTTGGTTGGCTGAGAACATCCCCTTTGCTGTGGGAACCTTGCGTGTGAAAGGATGAAGTGGCAGGGTCCAGCTCCCCACACACTATGCCTGACAGCACACTGGACTACAAAAGTGGACAAAATCCTATAATTATGTCCAATGTTTTGGCATAGTTGATTTAATCCCTTTGATGTGTTTTATGTATGACAAATGTTTACATTTGCCTCCCAAAGAACCCAGTCATATCCACAACACACACATAAAAAAAAAAATCACACTTCAGTTATACATATGCATTTCTTTAACAATAAGAGCTACAATCATCATCCACACAATACATTATCAGCACACTGTTTAGAATACCTCATTTAAAAATGTATTCACAGGACCTGCTGTGAATGGCAAGATACGGTAATTTTATACTAGAAACCTCTGCTCATGCAGTACTCTCCACACCAGACGCCGGAGTCACACCCACCATCTCTTCTCACTCTTTCTAGGAACTATAATATGCAAAGGAAAAAAACACAAAAGCAGCTTTCAAACATTACATCACAATTTGAAATGTGGGAAAATACAAAACAAAGCCACTGTGTAGGTAAAACGGTCCTTGTGACTTGAGCAGAGCTCTGCCTCATCCTCTCTTATTGCACAGACTTCTCACCACACGATCTTCAGCTCTTCCTTTCTAAATGTGGACAAGTGCTATCAGATACAACACAAATGGAAACAACAGCAGCATGGTTTGTCAAAGCCAGTCCTCATAATTTAGTAAGAAAAAAATGGGTATTCACAAAATAAGTGCTCTTTCCATACTGTACTAAACTTTTAAAAATATTGTTTTAATGCAGTGAAGGTCCTCAAAGGGCTATTCGAAGTCATGGTGACCCTTCTTTTACCAGAACTTAAAATGAAGGATTCCTAAGCTTGAGTTTGCTTTTTGAAAAAAATCTCGCTTGGGGTTTCCTCGAGTTGTGATTAACTGAGGCCATGGCCACTTACACGTACACCGGCTGGCAGCCCTCGGCCGAACCTCCCAACTCCGCGTCCCCTGGGTCTGCACTCTCAGCTGGCTCTGAGGGCTTCGGGCACCGGAAGGGATAGCCATTGTCATCGAAGAACCTGCGGAAGGTGAACTCATAGAAGGCATGCTCTGGATGCTTGCTGTTGGGGGATGCCAATGTGTCCCAGGCCTTGGCACTTTCTCCACTGGCCTCATGCCAGGGGCTTTCTTCATCCACCGGGTCAAAATTGGAGGTGTCCATGGGGTGGCTGATGGTGGGGACGTAGGGTGCAGGCTGCTTTCGGATGTCACGGGAAAAGTCGATGGTGTTGAAGAACGGGTGCGCCTTGAGGTCATCCGCCCCATCCCTGCCCAGGCGGCAGTCAGCTGCGCAGCACAGCTTAGTGATGAGGTCTCGGGCCTCAGCGCTGAGCTTCACCTGTGTGGGGATGTGCAGGGTGTTCTCCCAGTTGATCACCTGTGGGGAGCAGAGCCGTTGTTAGAGCTCCCTCAACCTAGGTTTTGAGCCTGCACAGCTTCGACCTCAGATGCAACAAGTGTGGGCCTCTCACATCTTCAGCTATGGCGACGGGTTTTTGTTGGGCTACCACAGTGCTCAATTTGGTATTTACTGAGGCTAGAGGGTCACCTTGGGATTTTTTCTTTTTTTCTTTTTTTTTTTTTTTTTTTTTTTTTTTTTTTTTTTTGAGACAGGGTTTCTCTGTGTAGCCTTGGCTGTCCTGGGATTTTTTTCTTTGCGATAACTGACCCCAATTGGCCTTGAACTCCTCTGGGTGGTCATTAAAAATATCTGTCATGAAGCCATGTGTACTGTGAAGAAAAACCTAAGGCTGTCTTTGTTGTTCAGGCTTAGGCCCAGTGTGGAACTAGACAATATAACTGACTGCTGACTGGGATTTGATCTACAGTAAATGTTTTAGAGTGGTAAAACTATAAAATGTGACAAAGGGCTTCCTGGATACCAAGACAGCAGCAGGAAAGAAAGAGTCCTCTGGATTTCATAAAGACTATAAACTACCGTGCCATGGATGGTGGTACACAGCAGTACCCTTAGCTTTTCAGAGGCAGGACAGGCCAGCCACAGGCAAGGACAGTCTGGTCTCCATGTGAGTTCCAGGTCAGTCAGGGGAACACAACTGGCACTTCACTAACTCACGTTCCTAAGAGGACTGTAGACCAGACTGGCCTCAAACTCAGAAATCTGCTTGTCTCTGTCTCCTCAAATGCTGGGATTAAAGGCATGCACTACCACCACTGGCTGATTCAAAGTTTCTTATGCTCTACCATAGACTGATTAAAAAAAACAAAACCAAAAATCTCCCTAGAATTGTGCTTCTGTAAATCCACTAACCAGAGTTTGGATTTTCAGCTTCACTCTAAGTAAGCATTAACTCATTCGGAAAGCTGGTGGCTGTGAATCTAAAATGAGCTACTGAGGGGCTAACTGATAGATGCACACATCTCACCTGACCTGGCTGGTCACTACAGCCACAGTGATGCTGCATCTGAATAAGCACCAGGCTTCTCAGGCCATAGGGATGATTGTTTTTTGCAGGGCAGGCTAGGCAGGGAGCTGACCGAAGCTGCCACTGTATCTCACTGCATGCTATTCTTGTTTGAAATAACAAGAGGGCAGAGAGATAGCAACTACAGGTGTACAAATACATTAAAACTCATGTCTAGCTTTGTTGTTTTATGATCAAAAATTCAACAGTATAGCAAAAATAAGAGACTCCTTCTTTAGGAAACCCCATTACGGGCTGGTGAGATGGCTCAGTGGTTAAGAGCACCAACTGCTCTTCTGAAGATCCTGAGTTCAAATCC
>NW_022196915.1:44253709-44285086 GCF_008632895.1 Mastomys coucha
AAAAAAAAAAAAAAAAAAAAAAGGAAACCCCACTATAATAACTGCCACTTCTAATCTACATGGAGTAAGGGGCCCAAAACTGTCCTCGGGCTATGGAAAGGCACACTGCACCATATGGACACACACATAACATAATGGCATGTTATGAGGCTTACCTTCAGCTGGGTTTCTGTGGGGGTAGGTGCCAAGAAAGGTGGCTGCCCAACCAGCATCTCAAAAAGAATGACCCCGACACTCCACCAGTCACAGAGCTGTGTGTACCCTGAAAGACAGAGTCCCCTCAGTCACTTCTCAGCGGTAGCTCTGTGCTCCTAAAAGCATGTCCTCAGGCAAGGGCTCAGACTGGAGGCTCCAATGGGCTCACACAAAGGTGCTAATAGATACCATAGGCAGCAGACACTTGGATTTTCTTATTTTTAATCACTGGTCTTCATAAACACAGGATGCCTTTATAGTAAGAAGACAAGACTTAGCAACTGGTGTTTCGTATGACTTTGAGTGGGTGTGTGTGCTATGGCATATGTTAGGGGTCAAAGGGCAATTTGTGGGAGCTGTTCTTTCCTTCCACCATATGAACCCAGGGACTGAACTCAGGTTGGGCAATGCTCTACGCACTGGTTATGTGGCAGGTGCAAAAAGCAGATGGCTTCACAGGAAGTTTATAAAGCAGTTTAAAATGATGCTGAAGAACACAGACTAGGTATAGAGACTCTGTCTCAAAAACAAAAATAAACAGAAAGTAGGCAGCCACTATGACAGTGGACTCCCACCTGTGGTGTCAGGCAGTCTACGGAAGACCGTGGGACAGGTGCATTTATCTTTGATGGTCTCCCACTGTTCTTTCTGGGCCCCACACCTCAACCACTTGTTAGTAAACTCTGGACAGGAGCAGCTGGACTCTGTCTTCATCAGCCCCTCCTAGCACTGACTACTGCAGTATAACCCCAGCCTACAGAACTCCTGGGCACCAGAATTAGCATTTATAAGCTTTCAGGAGACACGTTTGTGCATACAGCTGAGAGGATCAATAGCCTACATCAGACCACCAAGCTGATGAAGAGCCTCATGCTGAACCAGACTGGACTAGGTCTACAGACATCAGGACAATATGAACAGAAGACTGTCCACGTCTGGATTAACTACAAGGCCAAGCTGACACCCACTGTCACTATAGACCACAAAGACCCCTTGGGGTTCCTCCAGTTCTGAAGCAGATAGTGTGTCCAGACCATCCATCCAGGAAACCAATTTCACCAACAGGTAGTAATCTAATGCCCATTACAGTTTTGGGCCTGACAGAGAGAATTAGTTTGTGTGGCAGACATGGAGCAACCCACACTGGATAAGGGAGAGGTCGGCAGAGCTTGGCAATGGTGGCCAGGGATGGCAGTGGCCTTACAGCCCCAAACAGTTTCATCAGCTCACTCTGTATTTTTTTTAAAGTTAATTAATTAATTTTTATGTGTATGGGTGTTTTACCAGCATGTCTGTGTGTGCACCATGTGCATGCAGTGCCTGTCGATACCAGAAGAGTGCATTGTATCCCCTAGAACCGGAGTTAGACAGTAACGAACAACGATGTAGGTGTTCCCTGACAGAAATTAAACCTGTGTCTTATACACTGGCAACCAATGAACCACCTTTGTAGCCCCTAGCTGACCCTGAGAAGGCCAGTTAGTTTGAGAGTCATTCCCTTGGATCTGAGGTAAAAAGCCCTGTAAGTCAAGGTCCCCAGATAGAGGGTGAGGAAATATTGGCTTAATCATGGTGAAGCAAAGGCCCTTCCAGATCAGAAGAAAGATGATGGAGCCTTGTTGCTAGGGAAACTTTAAGCTTACAGGCTTAGGTAGGTGCAAAGGTAATAAAAACACACATCGAATTACAAAATTGGGCAGTGAGCCGAGGAGGGCAGTGGGTTGGCATACCTTTGCGGAGAAGCACCTCAGGAGCGATGTAATTTGGTGTCCCAACCAGAGAATGTGCCAGGCACCTCTGGTGCTGCTTCTGTGCTCTCTGCTCCAGGGTCTTCAACCTGTCTCCACAGCGACAGTTGGAAACATCATCCCAGAGGTCACCAGGCTCCATGCTGTCCTGTCTGATGTGGTTCCCTTTACCAGGGAGAAGGCAGAGTGACAGAAATGAGCATGAATGTTGATATTCAATACTGCAGCAAAGCCATAGCTTCAAACAGAAATATGACTCTGGTCAATTCCTGTCAGCACAAATTCCTCTCCACTGACGAACCCAGGGCCTTCTACATGCCAGTCAGGTATCGTTTACTGAGCAACTACTCCAGAAACCTCGAGATTTATTTTTCAAAGTTTCTTTTAATAGGGTGGTAGTGTGGTGTTTTTTTTTTTTTATCAAAGCCTTTAGTGGTTAAGAAAATATAGTAAGAAAGTTGACTAACAAAGAAAATGGCCTCATGCATGTCCTACCACTCCTTTATGAAAGGAAGTATGTCATACCAACCGGGCCGGTGAGATAGCTTAGCGGTTAAGAGCACCGACTGCTCTTCTGAAAGTCCTGAGTTCAAAGCCCAGCAACCACATGGTGGCTCACAACTATCTGTAATGAGATCTGACATCCTCTTCTGGAGTATGTTGCAGTAACAATGTGTGTGTGTGTGTGTGTGTGTGTGTGTGTGTGTGTGTGTGTGTGTGTGTAGGAGGTGTACACAGTAGGCCTAAAGCAGTACCTTTCTGGTAGTACTTGGAATTGTGAGTCCACCTGAATCCAGTGCAGAGGCCAAAGTCTGTGAGCTTGATGTGGCCGTCCAGGTCAATCAGGATGTTGTCAGGCTTGATGTCCCTGTGGATGAAGCCCATCTTATGGACGCTCTCAATGGCTAGAGTCAACTCTGCAATGTAGAAGCGGGCCAGGTGCTCAGGGAAGACTTCCATCCGAATCAGCAGGCTCATCATATCCCCGCCGGGTATGTAGTCCATCACAAAGTACAGGCTGTCCTTGTCCTGGAAGGAATAGTAGAGTTTGACCACCCACTCATTGTCTGCTTCAGCTAGGATGTCCCTCTCAGCCTTGACGTGGGCCACTTGATTCCGGTTCAGGACATCTTTTTTCCTCAGAGTCTTCATGGCATATAGAGCGTGAGTATCCACCTTACAGGCAAGACACACTTCTCCAAAGGCACCAATGCCCAGAGTCTTGATTTTCACAAACATGGACTTGTCCATCTTGGCCCGCTTCAGTCTGTTGTAGTTAGACTCCTTCTGGTAGAGGATCTTCCTCATCTGCTCCTGCTCGGCCTCACAGAGTCCAGCCTGCACACAAGGAAAGTCAGAAGCGTGTTACATGGACCCACGGCAGCCAAGGGTGGGGCAGGGCTGCCTGCCAGCAGTGAGGACTGACTCTTCAGCCTCCATCTCCACCTATGGATGGGGACATCTACCTGTACATGGAACATTCATCCACATCCATGCAAACACAGAATCCAAAGAAAAGTCTTTCTCTAGGTGAATTACATTCTAAAAACCAAGGACCAACACTACTACCTCAAAAAAAAAAAAATGTGCTGTGGAAAACATTCCTAGAATCCATATTCTAGTTAGTATGTCAGTAGTTCAAAGAAAGATGGGAAACCAGAAAACAAGTAATGACTCTGGGCCAGCAGGAAATGAAAATACAAACTTAACCCTTAGAATCTGAAATGGCTAATTCATGTGATATACATTTAAAATGACATTAAAAAGCACCTTCCCTAGTACTTTACAGTGTTAATTACAGAATGTTTAAAACATTTACTGGGGCTGGAGAGATGGCCCTGTAGGTAGGAGCACTGCTGCTCTTCCAGAGGAGCCACTTCCATCCCCAGCACCCACACGGCAGCACAACTGCCTGTGACTCCAGCCCCAGGAGATCCAATGCCTTCCTCTGGCCTTCACAGGCACAAACATAAGTGTACAGACAAACACGCAGGCAAAGTAACCATACACATGAAAAAAAAAAATCTAAAATAAAACGAAACAACACACACACTGAGTACAAAAAAACAAAACAAAACAAAACAGTTACAAGAGCAAACAAAACAAGACAAAACAACCCAAAATACCAACTCCATGCTGAGCTAGGTACTGGGAACACTCAACCCTGGCGCTTGAAGGTGGGGCAGGACTTGGAGACCCGGACTCAGAAACCAAGTCCAACGGGGGCTATGGATAAAGACACTGTCTCAAAGAAGCAAACCCAAACCAGTATTTACCAATTTGGATTAATGAACCAATGATATTGTATTTTTCTCTAAAGTATCTAATTAAGAAAACTCTTCATCCTTTCAAAATGTTAACAGAAGGTTTCCTTGGTGCGCTTTCTTCAAGAGTAAGGACACAGCACACTAACCACTGTGCTGATTTACTTGTTAGCCAGGGTCCTCGGATTTGTGTGAGGTTGGGGGAAGGAGAAAGGAGGCCACGCACTGCGGCTTCTCCATGTGTCTGGCTCACACCCAGGTCTGAGACAGGTGTGTGATGGCGGGACTGCTGCGGTGGAGAGGGGAGCTGGGAACACAGAAGGAAGGGAGGGAGGATTACTTTGGCCATTTCCTGCTCCAGCTGCAGCCTCCTGCTGACCTTCTGCTGGTAGGTTTTGATAACATTCTCCACGTGTTGTTCCATGAAGAATTTGAAGGCATATGGGGAGTAGCTCTTAATGCGAGACTCTCGCTTCTCTTCATCCCTGCTGTTCTTGCGGACAGGCACCGGGGAGGTCTGGATCTGCTTTTTGTCCCTGCCAACTTTGTCTCCCTTCGCACCTTTGTGGCTCTTGTCATTCCTGTCTTGCTCAGTGCCCCCTCGCAGACTCTGCTCCACGCTGGTGCACAGGCTGTCCAGGTCCACGCTGTACTGCTCAGACTTACTGGGCAGCAGCAAGTGCTTTGGGTAAGGAGGCGGTGGGCACCTGCGCTCGGAGCCGCCATAGTCCACATCCAGTGGATGTGGGCCTGCGCTGCTCTCCTTCGTCTCCACGCCCTCAGTGGCAGGTGCTGTGGGTGCAGGCACCCAGGCGGGGTGTGAGGGCCCCACAGCTGTCTGGGGCTCCGGCCGAAGCACACGCACGCTCTTCACAGGGTGAAGGATATGTGCAGCCGTCACAGCGGTGACCGTGTTGGAGGCGGGCAGTGAGGGCTCGGGTTGTGGGCTGCTGAAGGAGTTGGTCCTGCTGGGGCCAGCCCGGAAGGCCACATGCTGCCGGGAGGTCTCGAGACCCTGCTTCTGCAGCGAGTCACGGCGTGCCAGTGGAGCTGCGGACCAGGGCACCGCGGAGCCTAGCTCGTACAAGTCAGCATTGAGGCTGTTCCTGGACGGTGCCATCACAGTCTGTGCAGAGCTGTCGCCAGTAAATGTGGGACCCCGGGTGCCCAACACGTGTAATGGGTGGGCCCCAGATTGGGTAGCCGACGGCTTGTGGTGGGAGGCGGTGTACAGTCCAGCATGGGCAGGGAAGGTGAGGCTGGGGGGAGGGCCGCCCGGGGCCTTGGCCAAGGCGGGATAGGCGTCTGGTGGTGTCTTGCTCTGGAAGGAGGGGCTACGCTGCACCCCATACCCAGGCTGCTCTGACAGTAGATGACCACGACCATAGTGTGTGCCTGGGAAGTGCGCACCCGGCTCCACTGCTGTGCTGTAGCCTTTGGGAGGATGTTGGTGAGCCGGGGCGCCATGGGTGCCAGCTCCAGGGAAGAGGAAGTCTAAATACTGCCGTGGCATCTCCTCCAGTGCAGCGGGGCCCTCATAGTTTGCACCACCCAGCTGGTGGTAGGGTGGGTATGCTTCCCCTGTGCCCTCAAAACTGGGCCGCCGAGTCACCGGGGTGGGCACCAGGCCCTTTCCTAAAGAGGAAAGAATGAGAAGTCAGCCTCAGAGCACATGGTGGGCTGCTATTTGCAGGTTGATCCTCAGACTAGCCTTATCTTTGGGGCTCGGCAAATGTATAAGGCCTTCTACTCAAGATTCCCGACAGGGTGTGTCCTGCAACAGCAGAAACTGGTCACAGAAAGTGGCATGTAAAGTAGGGGGAAATGGATCGTGGGGCTGAAGGTCAAAGAACATATGGGAAGATTATGGGCCAGAGGGGGTACAGTGCCTTAGGCCGCTTGGCACCTAAGGTCAGTGTCCAGCCATGCTAGGGGACTGCCTGGACAGCCAACACGGTTTTCTCCATGATATGCAGTTATTTGGGAGAGCCAAGTTTACTTACTGTCATGTTTGGAAAGTCTACTTTTCCTAACAAAGGGCAGAATTGTACCCACTGTCCAAATACTCATTTTCCTTTTATCTATTTTCCAAAGTAAAGCTCTGTTGCGTTTCTTTCTTTATTAAGGACAAAGGGATATATAACCAACACTAATTAAGAATAAAGCAATGGAGAGGAGATGGAGAAATGGCTCAGGAAGTTAAAAGTGCAGAGAACCTGAGTTTGGTTCCCAGCATCCATGTCAGGTAGCTCCCAACTGCCTGGGACGACAGCCTTAGGGGGATTCTGCCCCTGCAAAATATTGCAATCAAGTGCAATGTTCCCATTAAAAATAAAATAAAAACATTTTTAAAATTCCTTAAAAAAAAAAAAAAAAAAAACAACCCACAAAGAGTCCCTCTCTTGACCAACACCCAGGCACACAGATGGCTGCTGCTTCTTTACTCCTGAGTTCTCCATTCTGAAACTCTCTCCTTCTTTAAAGTAGACGCCTGGAAAGGACAAAGGCCCCTTTCATTCCTCAGACTCCTCTGCTCTGCTTGATCTGGCACAGGATCCTGAAGTCCAAAGGCGGCATCTTATCCACTCTTAGGGATAAGCCCCACCCGACCCCTAACACACACCTGACAGAAATAACCTAGCAGCACTGAACAGGAGGGTTACAGCTGATGGAGGGCTGAGCAACTGTCATAGCACAACACACCAAAAACAAGAAGGAAGCCAGGGAAGGCCTGTTCCCTACAGCGCCATTCTCCAGGACAGACTCCTGAACCAGCTAGGAGCTGGGGAGGGAATTTTTTTTCTCAAGAAACCAGAACTGTGCATCCCCTACCATAACACAAACACTTGGAAAGCCCTTACAATGTCCTCATTCATCCTGGGAAGCCTTTACTCCAGGTCTTCCACCGAGCAGGGATTACATACAATCCATTATCATGCCCAGGGACCACAGACCATCTACTCCACCTCTGCAGAGGAATATCTCAACAGTCAGGAAAGGTTCCCCTATCCCAAAGCTGACATACTGCTCACAGCTGTAGGTCTTGAGAGCTGCCTGCTATTGAATGTGAGAAAAAAATGTGGTTTTGGAATTGATAAGCCTCTCTTTTCAAAGACCCTCTCTAAGCCCAATAAAAGGTTTTAGAAACTTGAACTCTTAACTCTATTTTTCCCCCCTCAAAGATGGAAACATTCAGCAGACACATGAACTCTCACAGTAACACAGGCTGCTGTAAAGGAAGGTCAAGGGGTCATGTGAGCACCTAGGTTACATTCCAGGGTTCCCTAGGTCTGGTTCTCTGTGCAGGCCTCCTGCTCTCAGACCTCAAACCTTTTCCTATGACACAGTTTGCCTCACCTGGGGAGGTCTGCTTGATGACCCGCACAATCTGCTCATTCCTGGGGTCCAGGTAGCCCATCTTACTGATGTATTCCAAGGCAGCTTCAATACTCCTACTGCCTGTCTGCTTGAGCGCTCTGCCAGCCATCTCCTAGGAAGGAAGCAAGGGATATCGTCGTCGTCATCGTCATCATCATCATCATCACCATCATCAACTTCCTCCTCCTCCTCCTCCTCCTCTTCCTCCTCTACTACAAAGCCTCCTCTTTATGGCTGGTGGGGCCCTATCAGGTGCTGCAGATGACCACTGTGATCATCTGCACATATTACACCATGGATCTTGACACAAGTGCTTGTGTCAAGAATGTGCAGGGTCTCTGATAGTTGGTCTGAATAAGACTCGGGCTCTTTAAAGAACTTTACTGATGAGGCTGTGGAGATGGGACACTGGCTGTTCTTTCAGAAGTCCTGAGTTCAATTCTCAGCAACCACATGGTGGCTCACAACTCTCTATAGTGGGGTCTGATGCCCTTTTTGGGCATGCAGGTGTACATGCAGAGCACTCACAGGGAGGGAGGGAGGGAGGAACTTAGTGCCTGATTGGTGGATCCAGAACGAATCTAAGCAGACACGTTACCTTAAAGATGGAGATCCCAGGTCATCTCTATGCTAACTCTGGGATCAGTGGAAATGCATGGATGGACGAATTTAAGAGATGTTTACTGAGTGCCTCCTGTTGACAATGTCCTCTGCTATCTACAGCAGTTAAGGAGTTGCCCAAGACAGTCTTCATGCAGCCCCTGGAGCTCTGTCCACATCCACACAGCTCTGTTCCTTAAAAGTGTATACAGAAGGAACACAGAGCAGGAGAGTGTAGTGACATAATCACGAGTTGAAGAGATGGCTCCCTTTACCCAGGGAAAGCATAGATCCTTTCAAGGACAGATGTACTTGGAAAAAGTGGAGAGCCCATCCAAGTGGACAGAGTTACTCAGGGCTGATGGGCTAGACAGGAAGGAGCTGTGGGTGGGGCACACCAGGAGGGTGGTAGCAACACCCAGGGGCATGTGATGGGACAGAGAACCCCATCTAGGGGTGGGCTATCACTGGCTTTACCTATTTGAAATACCAAGGGAACTTTCAAACATAGCCTGAAGATGAGGCCGGGGGCAATAGTGGGGTGCAGAGCTTCAGGCACTCTGGGGCAGGGATGAAGGAAGCAGAATGTGGCAGGCAGGGACAGGCAGCTAAGGGAAGAAGGCACTGAGGGGGCAGGCTTTGGTGTGAGAATGGTAGGCAGCAGGGTTGTAGAGGGCTGGTGAGTAGTAGGCAGTCCAGCTGTGGAACAGAGAAGTATTCTAGAGAGAGATCAACACCTTCATGTTCCTAGCCAGGCCTGATGACACCTGGCCATTTATCCCAGTCTACTTCCTTAAGACTGGGAGAAACCAGCTGGGCATGCTGGGGCACACCTTTAATCCCAGCACTTGGGAGGCAGGTGGATCTCTTTGAGTTCCAGGCCAGCCAGGGCTATACAGAGAAACTCTGTCTGGTGGGGGGAGGGAGACCTGTGAGAAATCTGGCAGAGTCTGAACCCCATATCCCTCGTAGCTTCAGCCACACACTTCACGGTGTCTAGAACCATGCGATCATCTACCATTAAGTCGTGTTCTGTTCCTGGCTGTTTGGCAGCTGAGGTAGGACACACTGTAAAGTCATGGCCAGACCTGGGAGTTGACAAGCCTGCAGGGTCAAAGGAAGGTACCACTACAAAGAGGAGGGGCAAGAGTGAGAGCTGAAGAAGCAGGCTGGGAAGCAGTGGTGGGGATTCTTTGAGGCAGCACTGTGCTTGACAGAAGGAAGGACCAGTGTTCACCACCTGGAACTGCCAGGTAGGAAGAGGGCGGAGCTCAGACATGAAGCGCTTTCCACCTTGCCTGCAGTCTGGTGATGACACCTCACCTTCCCTACTTCATGGCTAAGCTATGCGATGAGGTCATGTCTACACACTCTCAAGCTGCATCTCGGCTCACCGCTTGGAGTCTGTTGTTCCCATTAACAATGTGCCCCGTGGAGCTGCCCCTAACCACAGGCCACTTGGCACTAACAGTCCAGGTGCTTTTCGTGAACTTACCCTATCTTTAGGGTAAGTTACCTGTCTAAGCTCTTTCCACTCAGGGCCTGCCAACAGCCAGGGAAGCAAAAGCACCAGGAAAGAGCTTGTCACCTGCATATGTAGCCAAATTCCCCACTGACTTCAAGACCTGTGAGCTTCCCCAGCTTCCGATCTAGGGACCTAGCCAGGAGGAGTCTACTGAAACCTCGGACGAAGACTTAGGATGGCAGACATGTTGTAAATCGTAATAAGACCAAGTGATGTTCATGAACTAGCATACTTATAAATAAAACCTTCAGCCAGCCAGGCACCTTTAATCCCAGCACTTGGGAGGCAGGGGCAGCGGATTTCTGAGTTCGAGGCAAGCCTGGTCTACAGAGTGAGTTCCAGGACAGCCAGGGCTACACAGAGAAACCCTGTCTTGAAAAAAAGCAAAAACCAAAAACCAACCAACCAACCAAACAAACAAACAAACAAACAACCCCTTCAGTTCTGCCCTTTGTGTATGTGTCCATCACTAATGGTTAGCAAGTCTATAGCCTCTAAACACTAACTCTCATACACGCTCCTGCACGTATCCAAATACTTACGGGTGTTTGCTTTTGAGGTGCTGGGGATGGCACCCAGGCCCTTCCTCACACACGCTGGCAATGCTCTACTAATCTCCACCCCAACCTTTTTCAGCTCTTTAGTTAAGAGCTAAAGGAAGTCTAGAGTCTGTTTCTAAGTCTACCAGGAGAACAGGTCTCAGTGTCAAGGACAATACATGTAGAGTTACAATGGGGCATGGCAGGAGGTCTCCTGAGGCCTGAGTGTGGCTGAAACCCAGCAGAGTAACCTGGCCTCTCCCCTTCCTTTCTCAGAACATTGTGCCAGTGTGGAGTCCTGATCTAGAACTGTCTGTCCAATCCAAAAGCTAGTGCTGAGCTTAGCTAGAGAGGCAAACTACTCAGTGCACATGTGTGCACACTTCTACCAGCTCTGAGCATGTCTGCTCATCTGAGGAATGAGGCTACCCAGGGCTGCTCTGGGATTAAGCAGGCCACTGGTGTCCCTGTGTTCCAGGACCATTTCAACACCAGCTGCTATACTTTTCCGAAGCATCTTATGTATCTCTGGCAGAAAATACGAAGACAGTTGTAGAATTTATGTGCATTTGGTATCACATACCTCTAATACTTCATATTTTATCCTTTTAACCATAATTACATAAAAAATGTATTGCGCTCCCCTCACCAGGCCTTAATACCTATCTCTGGTTTTCTCTGAGTAATCTCAAGCCCAGGCTAAGCTTGTAGAGATGGCAAACCCTTCCCCCTGGATCCAGACCTGCCCGTGCCACCTTTTCTGCTTTGCTGTGTCTGGCTGGGTATCATTTCTTCATTCCCTTGTCCTGCAGCCCTGGTCAGGTCCAGTCCCTGGTTGCTGTGCACAAGGTCCTAGGCACCAGGCTCAGCTGTCCTCTGGATGCTCCACCAGGATCTCAAGGCTGGCCTGCATCTGAGGGAATCTTCTCTGCATCATCATTCACATCCTCTCCATTCAAGCTCACCTCAGGCTGGGAGGCTCTGCCTGTCAGCCTACCTACCCACAGGACAGGAACCAACCAACTAAAGGCTCCTGCCACGCTGAAAACGCCAGTGACCTTACTCCTTTGTGGCTCACTTCCCTACACTTTCTCTGCATATGAGTAAGGCCTGTGGGAATGAATTCTTCTTGCAGGTTCACCTAGCTCAGAGGCAAGCAGGAACTGGGCTTGCAGTTGCTATAAAGTGTAATGGTTTTACTAGCATCCCTTGTGACTGTGAGTTATTTAAATTTAGTGACAATTTATTATGTATGAAGGAAAGAATTTCCTATGCAGATCCTCTCCCACCCTTCCTGGTGAGGAAGCATTTTTCAAACATTAGCAAAGCCATAACCCATGCTTTAACATTCCAACTCTGAGGTTTGGCTGAAAAACTAGAAATGGAGTATTCTGGCCTTGCTAGGTCTTCCAGTGACTGCATCAGTCTGTGGCTGCTGGTCATTGGGTTTCTCACACAACTTTTGATTTTAGTCCAAGGGTGGGAGCAATTGGCTGAAGGGGCTGGGTCTACAGGCCATGGTGAGTGTAGTTTCAAAGCCTAAAGGATTTCATTTCTTGTAGAGAACAAAGGAAGGGAAGAAGCATGTGGTTCCCCAGGCTGGGGTGGAGTGGAGGGATGGCAGAGGGGCTTAAGTAGTGGCCGAGGCCTCCTGCTCCACCCGCTGTCCTTCTCAGGCTGACTGCTGCCTTTCTCCAAGTTGCTTCCAGGAACCTTCTGGAAGCACAGGGGTACAGTGCTTCAGAGCCTCTCCCTGACAACTGTCAGCTCTAACCAGAAACATGGACCCAGGGGACTATGTGAAGCTCAGGGTATCCATCCATTTCCC
Source organism: Mastomys coucha (assembly GCF_008632895.1). Lineage (NCBI taxonomy): Eukaryota > Metazoa > Chordata > Mammalia > Rodentia > Muridae > Mastomys > Mastomys coucha. Next base: position 44,265,787 of record NW_022196915.1, read on the forward strand.
AGCCTTTGTGCTTTGTGCTTTATGGAGAGAGCCTAGAGGCTCAGCAGGGCTCTGAGCACATGTTCCAGCAAAGCCAGAAGCACGGGGTAGCCTCTGAGCCTGCTGCAAAGATGCAGCTCACTCAACTCACCTTATGATTTTCTTTAACCTCAGGGCTGTATGCTGAGTATTGCTGAGGAAAATATATTTTCAAAGGTAACTTAATAGGGATTGAGAAGAAATTTGTTCTAAAACTAAACCAACAGGAAAAATTGGCAGCCTTGCCAATGATCAACACTAATAAAACAGCATCTTCTAGCTTATCAGCACCAAAGTAAAGTTATTAATAAAAAACAAAGTCCCAAAACAAAAACACTTTCAAGCAATTTTTTTTTGTTGTTATTGTTTTTTGTTTTTTCGAGACCGGGTTTCTCTGTGTAGCCCTGGCTGTCCTGGAACTCACTCTGTAGACCAGGCTGGCCTCGAACTCAGAAATCCACCTGCCTCTGCCTCCCAACTGCTGGGATTAAAGGCGTGCGCCACCACTGCCTGGCCATCAAGCAAATATTTTTAAGAGTAGTTATGAGCTGGATAGCTGACTAGATATGTAAGAGCATGAGTAGCTCTTGTAGAGGACTGGGTTAGCTTCCCAGCACCCACACAGTGGCCCCAGTTCTAGGGGGATCTGATACTCTCTCTTCCGACACCAGAGACTATGTGGTATATAGACATACATGCAGACAAAACATGCATGCACATAAAATAAAGCTGTAAAAAAATAATGAAAAGTTATGTTGGTAAGATGTCTTAGTAGGAGAAGTAGTAAGAACCCACACGGTAGAGGGAGAACCGGCTTAGGCAGGCTGTTTCCACACATGAACGCTACCCTAACACATATACTAAATAATTTAAAAATTATTAAAATTTTTCTTCTTGAAATATACTTTCAGGCTACTTTAAATGAGCCATAGTTAAAAGGCTATCTCCATAGACATCTGCCATAGTCCATCTGACCATCAAGGAGGAGGAGTGGGGGAGAGTTAGAAAGAGCCTGAGTTTCTAGAGGTAGAGAAGGCTAATTATTTGTGTACTCTCAGGGTGCACACAGCACAGGCATGGAGAAACCCCCACAATCGAAATTCTATCAGCAGATACTTGCAGAAGATCACTGTGAACAAGGGTGAGAATATTCGCTGTCTCCTGGCAGCAACCCAGCAGCCTTGTGAGCAGAGCTTAAGTAGAAAAGAGTAAAAGAAGCCGGCTTAATCAGTTTCAATTTGAAGTAATGAACATTTGCTTACATCAAATCTTGCTATAATAAAAACTGCCTGTGCTATTTTTATCTCCTAATTATGGATGGTCAGATCCCCAAAATCTCCAGATTAAGAGTGAATTGGATGAGTATGAGACAGGTGTCCCAACATTCCTTTCAACTTTATAAGCATCCAGAGATGTTTGACAGAATAAAGAAAAACTTGGCCACCAGGGACAGATAGAAGAACCTAGGATTTTAGCTGATGGAAACTTGCCCACAACCCCTATTAGTTTCTGCACAGCTATGCACATACTTCAGGGGTTGTGGGTCTATATTTCTATTCTTCTTTCCCTGGCTATGTTAGTGACCAAACATAAGCACCCGCAATCATTCACCCTCCATCCACCCATCCCCCGCCTCCCGCTCCCACTCTGTCTGCACAAGCCCAGAGCCTTCTATTTGCTCCAAACAATAGACTGGCACGAAGTCTATTCATTGCCAGTGTGATGTCAGTTCTGGGCTTCACCCTCACAAAGCCTGGCTGTTTCCGTTTCCTCTCCTTGGGTCCATATAGCTAGACTCCCAGTTGACCCCCGCCAGCATGCTGCAGTGACTGATGAGTGGAGCTACTGTCTCCGTCCAGCCCCAGCAGGGCAGCTGGGACTGAGCTCCACACAGACACCACAGAGCTCGGAACTGCTCAGCAGGACCTAGCCAAACTAGAGTCACAAGCAATGATGAATCACTGCTGCTTTTAAGCTACAGGATGGTTTATCCCATGGTGCCAATAGCTGATAACCACTGCTTTCTCTGGGTGTAATCTGGAAGATACACCCACCTGTTGACCTTAAGTTTTGAATGATTTTATCTCCCAAGTTTTCACCTAGAGAAACTCAAATTTGCTCTTCAGGTTAAAAGATTTTCATCTGCCACGTACAGTGGCTCATTCCTTTAATCCCAGCATTCTGGACGCAGAGGCAGGTAGATCTCTGTGAGTTCGAGGCCAGCCTGGTCTCCAGAGTGAGTTTCAGGACAGCCAAAGCTACATAGTAAGACCCTGTCTCAAAAAAACAAAACAAAACAATCCCAAAAAGATCAAAATACTTTCTTAAGGGTAAATGTTTGCTATTAACAGATTGTTAATAAGATGAGATGGAATGAATAATAACCCAACGCTGAGCTGAAGTGAGAAGCTGCGTTTCCCTTTGGTGTAGTCCATTCTAGCTTTCTATGCACCCCACCAGTACACAGCGCTCAGGTATTAGCAATCTGTGTCTTTATGGGCTCTAGAGTATTTAACTGGGTTAATATTTACCTCAGTCATTGTTATATCTTTTTTAAAAGGTATATCAAACTATTATTAATGTCCAATCTTTGTGAAAAAATGCACTTCAGTCTTTATAAAGTAAAAATCAACTCAGGTGAGGAGGGAGATAGTGTCTAGCAGTCACAGTCGCAGCGTCTTCTAAAGAATCACTGCCATAGCCGGGCGTGGTGGCTCATGCCTTTAATCCCAGCACTTGGGAGGCAGAGGCAGGCAGATTTCTGAGTTTGAGGCCAGCCTAGTCTACAGAGTGAGTTCCAGGACAGCCAGGGCTACACAGAGAAACCCTGTCTCAAAAAACTAAAAAAAAAAAAGAATCACTGCCATGGCTAAACAGTAGTGGAATGCTTAGGGGTGTGTGTGAGTGTGAGTGTGTGTGAATGTGTGTGAATATGTAAGTGTGAGTGTGTATGTGAGTGTGTATGACTATGTGTGAGTGAGTGTGTGAGAGTGTGTTTGTGTATGAGTGTGTGAGTGTATATGTGAATGTGAGTGTGTGTGTGTGTGTGTATGTGTGCGTGGCCGGGTCCTCTCTGTCATAGCTTCAGGCAGGAAGTCCTCAGCTCTAACAGTCCCAGGTGACACTAACTCGCCTGAGAAGACACCAAAGTCTCACCCAGTGGGATCTACATTCTTTCTTATCTGTCTAACCAGATATCCCTACTTTTTTGTTTGTTTGTTTTCGTTTTTTTCAAGACAGGGTTTCTCTGTGTAGCCCTGGCTGTCTTGGAACTCACTCTATGGACCAGGCTGGCCATGAACTCAGAAATCTGTCTGCCTCTGCCTCCCAAGTGCTGGGATTAAAGGTGTGCGCCACCACTGCCTGGCCAGATATCCCTACTTTTTTTTTTTAAAGATTTATTTATTATTATATGTAATTACACTGTAGCTGACTCTGTCAGACACTCCAAAAGAGGGAATCAGATCTTATTACGGATGGCTGTAAGCCACCATGTGGTTGCTGGGATTTGAACTCAGGACCTCCAGAAGAGCAGTCAGTGCTCTTACCCGCTGAGCCATCTCGCCAACCCAGATATTCCTACTTTTAAGGCCTCAGATACTCTATAAATTAACGTATGCGACTCACCAAAACAAGTCCTCCACCCCAAGCAAACATGAAATCTACAGAGTGAATGATCATGTACCATACTTTCAGTGGAAACACGCCCCCAAAAAAGTGGGGGGTCAGGGGTTGGGTGGGGTGGCCAGAATCATCATTCAGGCAGAGACCAGCAGGAAGCCGTTTGCAGCTAGCACTGGAGAGGTGCAACACAAGCACAGGGAAGACAGATCTATAGAAAAGGAGAGCAGAGGAAAGTTCTAGAAACCGTCTGCCAAGTATGCAGACACCATGCTTTCCTACAAGAGAAAACCTAACAACAAATTAGGGAGACAGCACTTGAAGCAGAGCTCAGCATATGAGATGGGGCTGGGCCAGGCACATAGCACTGGGAAGGAGAGAACCCTGAGCTCGAAGGTGGGTTCTCAAGAGGGGAGAGGCAGTCAGAGCCCACTCCAAGCACAGACAGGTGGCTTTTTAAATAATGGGCCTGGGCAGTGAGATGGCTCAGCAGGCAGATATGTTGACTTCCCGCAAACTACAAGGCATCAAGAGAGATCAACTCCCAAGAGTTGTCCCGACTTGCGTGTGTGCACTGTGACATGATATCACTGTGACATGTCCCCGAACTCATGCATGTAAACACAGAATATATAAAAATTGAAGTTAAAGGGACTTGAAATTGATGTAATGGATGTGTGTGAACCAGGATGAATAGAAACCTTCATACAAAATAATGATCATCACGTGTAGCTTCGCCTACAGATTTCCTCATGGCAACGGCCACCACTATTTGAATCAGGGCCTCTTGTTTTTCATTCAAAGCACACTGAGGACTTTCACATGTGGAGAAAGGTTATAAGCACAGGGCCAGGGATTCCTGGGTGGTGAGGCATGATGGGACTCTCCTGAGAGTTCTGTATTATCTCTACACTCAGGAAATAAGGCTTAGTAAAGGTGTCATTAGTACCCCACCCTCCACTGCACACAACAGTAGTCTCTGCTGCTGTTAGAACTCAAGCCTCTTCTTACCTGTCCCTAGCCTGACCCAGCCTCTTAAAAGCCATTTAGCACCCCTGCCATACCCTGCACTATGTGTAACTCCCCTTAGTTGCCATTCTTTGTCCACCTGAGTGTGACCTAACAGCTTTGTGACTACAAGGTAAATCCTCTTGGAATGTACAAATAGACCCCTAACTTCCACTAATCCAAAGGTTAAGAATGCTATCAGATGACATCTGAGGTCAATGGCTGAGATCTTCCTGCTCTGCCCACCCAGTGTTTCCTTGGTTTATGACTTTATTTATTTGGTTACCATAAAACTTCATGCCACCATTATCAAGCTGCACATGCGTTTGGAGGGAACCTAAATCTCTACTCCAGGGCCATGGTCACTCTGATTCTGGCTCAAGAATATATGTTTTTCACCATCACCACCAACCACAACAACAACAACAACAAACAACAACAACAGCAACAGGGAGCTGTAAGCATGGTTCCTATGCTCTTTAAATTGTGGACATTTATCTTTCCAAACCAAGAGACTGGCCCTCAGAGTGACTAGTTGTTTCAGTTTCAGGGGATCTGCTCTCAGTAGCAGGATCTGATGACCCCTGCAGGCACACAGGCAATGTACATACATGCAGGCAAAACACCCACAAACACCAAACAAACAAATCCCAGAACTCCTTCTAGTAAAGCAAGGTGGAAAGACACAGACTTGAGATTCCAGCCCAGGGGAGAACTGACTGGGGCTCACTGTCTGGCCAGCATAACCCATCAGCATGTTTCAGGACAGTGAACAGTCTCAACAATATGGCTTCCACATGCACAGGTTTACACACACACACACACACACACACACACACACACACACAAAGATGTTCTGTTACTCTTACTGCTTTCATAAACGTTACTTGCCATCGGTCAGCACCAGCTGGGTACTGCAGTGACAGTAAAAACCTGGGCTGTTGGTTCCAACCTTACTTTCCACTGTTGTTCCTCAGAAACTGAGTTTATGGCCCCTGTCAGTTACACTTGGGAAGGAGGGAGGGAGGAAGAAAGAGGGGGAGGATGTCAGGCACTACAGTGTGCCTCTGCTCAGTTCACCGCTGTGCAGTCAGCTCTAAGAGGTAGGTAAGCTACATGACATTTTTCTTCTAACAAATGATCTCTAAGAACTTATGCTTATCTTAGATGCAATTCAAGACAGTTTTTTTAAAAAAACAACAACTGAGTTTTGCTTATGGTTAAAAAAATTGCCAGCAACCCAGCAAACCTTGGAAAGCTAAGTTCTTCAAGACATTGAAATAGGAACACCACAAATCACTGGTCTTCCAGAAAGCTTTTGTAAGCAGTGGCTGTGTGACAGTTCCATGGAAGCACGCACTGGTGAAGCATCAAGCAGGCCAGACCCAGGAGGCTCTCTGATTCTTCCGACTCTTAGCTACTTTTTTAAGCATCCGCTCCTCTTCACAAGCCCCAGTCAGCATATGTCAGCTCTGGCTCAGTCAGAATCCGAGTCCCTACATCTCCTACTGGCCTCTCCAAGGTCTTAGACACACAAGAAAGCTGCACTCTGTCATTTTGCTGTCTCCTAATGGGGCATTGTGGGTGTGTATCTTGTTTGTTTTGGTGTTTTGGTGTGTGTGTGTGTGTGTGTGTGTGTGTGTGTGTGTGTGTGTGTGTGTGTGTGTGTGTGTGTGTATGTGTAGAGGACAGGGATTGACCCTTGGCATCTTGGGGGTGTGTGTGTGTAGAGGACAGGGTCTGACCCTGTGCATCTTCTCTTCCTCTATTGCAACCCACCGTGTTTTGACTGGCCTGGAGCTGGCTAATTTAGCTAGACTGGTTGGCCAGGAATCCCCAGGAGCTTGGATTACAAATACATACTGCCATGCTTAGCTTTTTACATAGATGCTTGAAATCTGAACTCGGGTCTTCACGCATGCTCAGCAAGAGTTTTACTGACTGAGTCATTTCCCAGCTCTGAGACTCATGTTTTTAAAGTGGCCACTACACACACTTGAATTAAAGGAAAAGCTCACAGGCAAGTGTCCAAGTGACAACATCTTCTGAGATGGCTCTTCTCAACAGCTAAGAGGCTCCCTGTGAGGAGCGATGGCAGGGTGGTCCACTCTCTGATGCTAGTAGTGAATCTTTACCATGCTCCAGGAATTTTAACACCTATTATGTATTTTTTCTGGGTCTGGAAGATCCAGGAGAAAATACTAGCTGGCTGTTGTCAAGTTCAAAGCTCAAAACAAAGCCAAAAAAATACAGAACAGAGTGCTATACTTATTATTGTTACCGCAGTGTCCAGCTCTTGTAGGAAATATCCTATTTAGTGCTACCTTACCATTATTTTAGAAAATCCACCCTACACTCTTGCCAGACAGTCAATGAGCAGCATCTAAGCCCTTGAAAACTTACAAAGGAAATGGCGGAATGAGAGGGCTGTAGCATCCTACATCTGAAAGGCTGGTGAGCAAGGGGCCAGGTGCTGCAACAGGTGACAAACCCCGCCAGCATCCTCAGAAAGGAGCATTACAAGCCACATTTCAAAGTGGCCAAGAGCCAGGAATGGTGTCACACACATGCACTTCAGAGGCTAAGGCACAATGATTCAGGGTTCAATTATGCCTGGGCTATGCATGGAAACCCCGTCTCAAACAAACAAAATCACCAAAACAAAAACTGCATTAACACTAGACCCAGAAACATGGATGGGAGGTGTGTAGTAAAGTTGATTTAAGAACTGGTTTCACTATAAAACAGCCAGTTCAAGGAGAAGCATCTTTTCCAGTGAGTGACTTTACTCAGCTGTATCTTGGGCTGAGGTTATAGCTCAGTGGTAGAGTCTCTGCACTGTATTCAGCTGTATTTCTTTCATGCAAACCCACTAATCAAACTGGGCAGAGCACTTCACACATATAATACCATCAATAAAGAGGCAGGAGAGTTAGCCTGGACTACACAGTATGACCTTGTCTCAAAAAAGCAAACACACACAAACACACACACAAATACACACACAAAATCAAACAATATGAGGCTCCTTTCTGGGTCTTTGAGGATACAGCATTGGAAGAAGACAGAATCTCTCTGCATACAACACTCTATTCTAATGCTAGGGGATCTTGTGACCTTTAGTACTTCTTGCCTGGTTAGCTGGGTCAGACCCACCGCATAGGGGGCTGCACAGACAGAGGGGCTGCTGGGTGACCAGTAGCACCTGGGCTGTATGTTTATCCCCATCCACCTAGGTAGTAACTAATGAGCTTGAGGAAAAGCCTATTAAAAGAGAACAAAGTCGATGAGCAGTGGTGGCTCACACCTTTATTCTCAGCACTTTGGAGGCAAAGTCAGGTGGATCTAATTTTGAGGGTAGCCTGGGTCTACAGAGTGAGTTACATGACAGCCAGAGCTACACAGAGTTGTCTTCACAAAACAAAACAAAAAACACAAAAGGGAAAAGTGGTTCCTGAGTAACAAGAAGAACCTGGGCGCCTAGGGGCACCGCACAAAGGACAGCTTTATCGGTTAATGTCCCTGGCCTTCACCACTTATGGATGTCTGTTGTGTTTATATTGGAATGATCTATTTACTCACTGGTATGTCCTTTTCTGTCCAGTTACTTCCTGTTGCTAAGATTAACACCATGACCAAAGTGACTTATAGAAGACAAGATCTTATTTTGGATTACAGTAGCAGGGGGAGACTCCATAATGGCAGAAGAAAGCAGAGGGCACCTGGACATGAGGTAAGGCTTTAAACTCTCAAGGTGACATTTTCATCCACTCAGCAAGGATCCATGTCATGACCTCCCCAAACAGTAACTGGGGACCAAGCATTCAAATATATGAGCCCAAGAGGGCCATTCTCATTGAAACCACCACAGATGGCACTTCTAAGATCCAATGGTCTTCCTTTTTGTTCTCCCACAACTAAGTAACAGCAGGAGAGCATTTTGACATGCCAGATAATTTGAAACATCAGAGCATTGTTAAACCAACCCTTTGAGGGCCCGCTGCTACCATGGTTGCTTTAGCTGAATGCTGACCTAAGAATCAAGCATGAGCTTAAGGACCTGATCTGACAGGAAGGAGTGCCCTGGAACAAGAGATTGTGCCAGAGAATCTCTGCTAGGAAGGCTTCACAGCAGTGCTCTGTCAGCGTGCAGACCCGTCAGGCTACACATGCTGTGTGAGCTCCACAACCCTTGCAGGCCTCAACTGCTGTATCATATCCTTGGCATCCATGTAAAATGTTAGGCCCAGTAGCACATGCCTGTAAACCCAGTGCTAGGGGCAGAGACAGGTATCAGGGAGTCTGCTGAACAGACAGCCTGACAGTGAGAGACCTTATTCCGAAAAAAACTGGTGTGGACAGTGACTAAAGAAGACACCTGGCATCGGCCTATGACTTCCACATGAACATGCATGGCACGCACCCCTGCACAATACTCATGCATGCACACACACACACACACACACACACACACACACCATACACACATACAAAAATACTCCAAAATATCTGGGTGTGGTGGCCACACCTGTGATCTCAACTCTCAGGAAACAGAGGCAGAAGGACTGTAAAACGGAGCTAGCCTGGACTATAGCCTGTCAAAAACAAAATTCAAAAATGAATTATCTGAGCCTGGCAGTGGTGGCGCACGCCTTTAATCCCAGCAGTTGGGAGGCAGAGGCAGGTGAATTTCTGAGTTCGAGGCCAGCCTGGTCTACAGAGTGAGTTCCAGGACAACCAGGACTACAGGACTACACAGAGAAACCCTGTCTCGAAAAAAACGAAGAAGAAAAAGAAAAAGAAAAAAGACATTAATGGACTAAATCTCTGAAACTGTAAGTCAGCCCCAATTAAATGTTTTCTTTTATAAGAGTTGCAATGGTCATGGTGTTTTTTCACCACAACACATAACTTGTAAATGTCTCCTATGAAGATTCAGGGGACTGAAAAAAAAAATTATCTTATAGAAAACCAGACAAAATCTGGTGCTGAAAACCAGAAATTTGTTTAAAAAAAAAAAAAGTTGCTTCTCCTTTGTACTGTTCATTTCCTTAAAAGCATACAGAAAGTTCTCATCTGCAGTGAAATTTCTTTACATCTCACCCCATGTAGTGCCTAGGAGGGAGCAGCAGCCTGCAGAGTTTGGGCTGCCCAGGGCAGCTCTCACTGGCCTACAATGAAAGGCTGCTGCTTTGGAGGTAGCACAAGAACAGTGAGCATCACAAATAGAAACTTCCACAGACAATTCCACAAACATTCAAACAGCTGTGTTTACCAGGGGAAAGTCCTACTGCCGACCTTGCCTGTCACTACCAAGTGCAGTTTCCCAAGGACGAGAGCAGAGAAAACACAGCTTTGTACCAGCATTCAGAGACTGGGGCACATTAGAGAAAAACCATATACACCACTGGGGTAGTGTGCAGTTCACTGCTACCTTAATGGGATTTAGAATCACCATGGAAACAACTCTCTGGACATGTGTATGAGGGAGTTTCTAGATTGGATGGACTGACTAAAGTGGGAAGACCCACCTGAAATGTGGGCAACACTGCTTACTCTGCAGGCTGGAGTCTGGACCAAGCAAAATGAGAAAAGGGGCAAACACTTAATGTAACCAGGGGTTCCTAGCTACTTGTCAGGACTCTCCTGCCATGACAGACTATTCTCTACAGCTGTGAGCCAGTATGAATCTTTCCTCCTTTAAGATGCCTTTGTTAGGACTCTGTCCATCTACAGTACGCACTACAGCTGCTACCTCAGTCATCCTTGGTACAATGCTTTGCTCCTCGATTTCCCAGAAGGCAGAAGCGCCAGGACGGTTAGAGCAGGTGACAAACTGCTAGGCCCAGCTTTGAGCACATCACTCCCCCATACAGAGAAAATGGGTGTTTTTATCTAGAGCTGACACTTGCTTTTTATTTTTCATAAAATCAAAGCAATCCACAACCCCAACCCACCAAAAAATCCCAGTCTGTTCTACCACATGGGGTTTCTCAACAAGATCAGAAAACAAACAAAAACATCTACTTCTCTAGTGAGTATAGATAATCATATATCACGATCAAGCCACTTCAGTCCAGGGATGCAAGGCTGGGTCAACATATGCAAAGAAACACATGAAGAACAGCAAATAAATATGCCTGGGAATAGAAACCAGAAAATCATCTCAAGAGACTCAGAAATGGCCTATGACAAAGTCCAAAATTCTTTTATGATAAAAGCCCTGAGCCGGACGGTGGTGGCGTATGCCTTTAATCCCAGCACTTGGGAGGCAGAGGCAGGCGGATTTCTGAGTTCGAGGCCAGCCTGGTCTACAGAGTGAGCTCCAGGACAGCCAGGGCTACACAGAGAAACCCTGTCTCAAAAAATAAAAAAAAAAAAGCCCTGAAGAAATTAGGAATAGAAAGGACATCAGCATTCAGATAATAAATGTTGTATATGACAACCTATAGCAACCATTATACTAAAATCAGGAAGGAGATAAGGAAGGGCATCCATTCTCATGGCCTTACACATTAAACTGCTTGAATATGTAGATAGATCAAGAAAGGAAAAGAAAGAATGCAAGGGCTAAAAACAGGAAAGAAAAAAGTCAAATGATCACTATTTGTAGATAATATAATCTTATACTTAAACTATCCTGGAGGCCATTCCAGATAATTCTCAGATCTGGTAAACAATTTTAACAAAGTTGCAGAATACAACTCAACACACAAAACAAAACACAACACAAAGATACAAATAAAACAACATGGGAGTCTGTTAAGAGCTCTTCCAGCTCTTGCAGAGAGGGCTCAGGATCCATTCCCAATGAGGCAGCTCACAAACTGAAACTCCAGGCCCACAGAATCTGATGCTCTCTTCTGGGGTTCCAGGGACACTGCATCCATGTGGTGAAAATACAGACAAGCAGACAAACATATATGCATACATATATATATATATAAAATCATGGATTATATTCCATAATCATGGATTAGCAGAATACTATAAAAATTACTGTAGTCCCCAAAGTGTCCTACTCAACACAATTTTGCTGATATTCCTCACAGGAACAGAGGGGAAAAGAAATAAACAAACAACCCTAAAATTTGTAGGGAAGCACAAAACCTGCCATATAACCAAAGCAACCATGAGGAAAACCAACCAATATTAGAGGTATCTGATTCCAGATTATACTAGATCCTAGTTAAGATACTAGGTAAGAAACAGGTACACGGGCCAATACAACAGAATAAGGACTCATCTTAGAGGGAAAGTCGTCCACACAGCTACAGGTATCTAACAAGGGTGTCCCAAAAATATACTGGAGAAAAGACAGCTGGGACACCGAATATCCTCACACGGAAGAATGAAACTAGACCCCTACCTTTTACTCGGAGAAAGAAAAAAAAGATCAAAGGCCTTAATGGAAGAACTAAGACTTCAGAATTGCTAGGATAAAACAGTTTCAAATGTGGACATAGACAAGGATCTTCTGAACAAGACTCCAACGGGCCAAGAAATAATAGAAAGAATTGACAAATGGGATTATGTGGAATCAAAAGGTTTCTGCATAGCAAAGGAAATACACAACAGAGTAGAGACAGCTTACAACATGGGGAACGACAGCTTTGCTAGCTAGACATTTGACAGGAACTTAATTTCTAGAATCTATAAAGAACTAAAACAGACAAAAAGTCTAAACACCTGCAAAGCCAAATAATCAAAAAAGGAGGAAGTGGATTGAAAGTTTTCTGAACACCTTCACCAACAGCAGTTATCAAGGAAACTCAAATGCTCTCTAGCCCATCCCATCTCATCAGGGTGGGTACCATAAAGAAAACAAAGACAGTTGGGCCATGGTGGCGAACACCTTTAATTCCAGCACTTGGGAGGCAGAGACAGGCAGATTTCTGAGGCCAGCCTGGGCTCAGAGTGAGTCCCAGGACAGCCAGTGCTACATAGAGAAACCCTGTCTTGGAAAAAAAAAAAAAAAAGACAAATGATGGGGAGGTCAAGAAAGAAAACTCAGCTTATGTAGCTCCTCTGGAAGTAAACGTGGAAATTCCCCAAAAAATTACAAACAGAACTGCTCCATGATTCAGCCCTATTGTTGCTGGGTTTACCTGCAGGAGCCTAAGTCACACAAACAGAAATACATATCTGTGCTCACCGAGGCCCTATTCACCAAAGCCAAGTGATGGAACCAGCCTTAGTGCCCATCAATGAACAAAGAAAACACAAAGGTAAGCGTGAAGGAGTTTTATTAGGCCATATTGAAGGACAAAGTCACATTTGTAAGAACGACAAAAAACCATAACAGTGGATGCAATTTGAGGTCATCCATGTAGAAAATCAGCCAAGTTCAGGAAGCCATGTGCCATGTTTTCTCTCATGTGCAGAATCTAGCCTTAGTAGTATAGACATAAGGGGCTGAGAAGCCAGCTGGCTCCACGCTTTAGGTACAAGTGTGAGGATCTGAGCTTGAAGTCCCAGAACCTAAAAAGCTGTAGCAGCCTGTAATCCTGGTGCTGCTGCTTGGGAGATGGGAGGGACAGACAGGAGAATCTCCAGAAAGGGACATGCACTGGGTATATGTATCCGGAAAATAAAGAAATCTGCCTCAGGCAAGGAAAAATAAGAACCAATACCTAAGGATGTTCTCTGCCTTCTACACACATGCTGTGGCACACACATGTCCATACTGTCTGCATCACAAATGCTACAAACGTACACACACACCATACACGTACATATATACATTATATGCACAGATTATATACTAAAATTTAAAATAAAAATATGAATATAAAACATGAAGTTAGGAGGATTGGGGGATGAGAAGGAGAGAAAAGGATAATGAAGGAAAGCATGATCAAAATACATATATAAAAAAACTGTCATGGAGCCTAATGCTTTGTACAATGAATACATGCTAACTGAAAAAATACTGTCTGGACTCAAGAAGTATCAAGTGCTCAGTGCTAAGGCAGCTCAGTGGTAGGACAGCAGCATAATGCCCAAGATCCTGGGTTCAATCCCAGTATAACAACACGGGTACTCCTACAGCATTTATGGTGCATGATGGATTTTAAGCCATTACAGATGGCCTGAGTCTGCAGGGGGACTGTAGTTCAGGTCTATACTCTGCCACTTTCTATAAGAGACTTAAGCAACCTCAGATGTTAGTACTCATGGATCCTGGAGTTAATCTTTGGAGGAGACCTTGTAATGGTTGTATTTATTAGTTGACCAGTTCAAGCTTTGCCCCACAGCCTGGCAAACAGGCTTGGGGGAGCGGGGGTGGCTATCAGTCACTGATACCTTCCCTTTTGGAGACTCATTCCTGACACAGGCCTCTCAGCCCAGCACTTGAGAGGCTGAGGCAGGCATATCTCTGTGAGTTCAAGGCCAGCCTGGGATACATACAGCCTTTGGTATTAAAACAAAACAAAACAAGATGGCTCAAGGTTGAGGGCACTGACTGCTCTTCCAAGGGACCTGGAGTCAATACCCAGCACCTATACGGTGTCTCATACCCATCTGTAACATGAGTTCCAGGGGATCTGATGTCTTCTTCTGGCCTGGCACAGACATATATGCAGGCAAAATACCATACACATAAAATAAAAATAAAATTTTAAATGAGGCTTTAGAAATCGCCATCTCTCCTGTTAAGTGGTAAGCTTCCCTTTCTACCATTTAACTGAAAGTGAGTAAGCTGCCTCTGTGTCCGCTGTCTGGATCGCTTTCCCTTGGCTTCCATTACAGAAGATGTGGGCTAGTGAGCCACCATGTGGTTGCTGGGACTTAAACTCAGGACCTTCAGAAGAGCAGTCAGTGCTCTTACCTGCTGAGCCATCTCTCCAGCCCAATAAGCATTTTTAAACTCTCAAACCAATACTGATATTTGTTGGTGATGAAATGGTGGCCCTGGCTGACCCTGACCTTTTCAGCTTTTATGTAGGAACTGGGGACCCAAACCCAGGTCTACAGACTTGCACACGAGTACTTGACCCATGGAGCCATCCCCCAAGCCCACAGCCTTGCGTTCTTTTGACATTTAGAAAGCAGTGTCCTAAAGTGTTTATGAAGGACATCAGGCCAGTATTTGGTCTTAAAACACCTAGATACTGTACCTCAACTTAAGTTTTGTTTTTAAAAATCCCGGAAACAGATAAAACAAGAAAGCAGAAGGAACACTGTTTAAAACCCTAGCTGATGGATGCATGGAGCTTCACTTTGCTATTTAACTTTCTGAAATTCTGTAAAACAAAGTTATATATTCACATAACCAAGTAATAGTAACTGTCTATGGGTAGTGGGCTGATGATGGCTCAATTTTCCTCCTGAGGATGTTATATTGTAATAAACAGGAGGATCGGCCTTGTTCCCCTCTTCATCCCCCTCCTCCCTAGCTCCCTCCCCTCCCCTCTACACAGCTCTGTAGCTCCAGTACTATACAGTTTAGCAACTGTGGACAAACTGGGTGGAAGAGGTGATTGATCCCTTGTAGAGGGGATTTACCAAGATCTCATGCACAGCTCTCACACAAACAGGGATTCAGAAAGCTGAGGAGCCAGCCTGCACTGAACCCAGCCTACACTGAGCCAAATGGCTGCAGAGACCACAGGACAGTGGGAGTGTGACTATGTAGCTCAAGTAGGGGGTTGCACTCCAGCTGGAATGACAATATGAGGAAAGCCAGAAAGGATAAGGTCACACAGCTTGGTGACAGGGAGAAAAAGGCAGACCCATTTGAAGCATGAGAAATAATGCAGTCTACTGGGTAAGTGAGATCAGATAGGAGGGAGGGACACGGGGTACTAAATGAGGTGCTGGATGCTGCTTTTGGAAGCTTGCTGGAAGAGTAACTGGGTCAAGGCAACAGAACCTAGATACAGAACAGAGATTTACAGTGACAACACAGGGTTGAAAGAACTTTGAAAAAGCAGCAAGGCACCGAGGGAAAGCACTCACTAACACAGTGGCTGGAGTAGAGAGCAATGCCAAAACCAAGTAGGGTATCCAGACCCAGGAAGAGTGCCCAGGGCTTTCCTGGGCCAAAGAGGGTAAGGAGCAAAAGGGACTTGCAGGAAGGGAGAGGCATGAGAGAGGCAGAGGCATGAGAGAGGCAGAGGCAGAGGCTCCCGTCTGGGGAAGGGCCCTGAAACCATCTTTGGCATCTGAAAGAGGGACAGGTTCTGCTCCTGGCCCTTCACTCTCCCAAAGGCAGAGCTGCGAATAGGGGCAACCAGAAACCATCCTACCAAGACATACTGGCTCATTCCAGCTGGGGGAGACTACTGCTACTTGCCTGAACATTTCCAAACTAAATCGGAAAACCAGGAAGCAACAGCAAGGCTGAACAGAAGGCTGGAGGCAAAGAGGGAAGGCAACAGCCACAAAGCTCCCTGGAGCCGTCTCTAAGACACTAAGAGACAGCTGACACAGGGTTCACTCTCTTCTACTCTGCCACATTCCTGGGAACTCCCAGATGTCACTTGTCACCAGCCAAGGCTCTTTTACTGAATAAAAGCTTTTATAAACCAAAGGACATGATGTCAAATTTACACTGAATATTTACTTGCTGGCTGGGATAAAATTCTTGTTGTTAATCACTTATTTTTGTACAAAACAACTTTCATGTCTATCATATGATTAATAATTCTTCTCATATCATAACCAGTGAAATGTATATCTACCCAATCCACAGATCTTGAGGTCGAGGAAATCTTCATGTGATTCCAAAGAAAAGGGGACCAGAACACTGAAAGCGGGTCAGAGGACAACAATCTTTGTATTTAACAAAATAAGGCAGATGGCATTGGATTTTGCTACCACACTCCAGCCATGTGCCAGGCACCGTGCAGGAAGGCATTCTTTTCTATTCCTCAAGACGGCTCATGGGCTGGAGAGATGGCTCAGCGGTTAACAGCGCTGACTGCTCTTCTGAAGGCCTTCTTCAATTCCCAGCAACCACATGGTGACTCACAACCATCTGTAATGAGATTTGACACCCTCTTCTGGTATATCTAAAGACAGCTACAGTGTACTTACATATAATAATAAATAAATCTTTTTTAAAAAAAAAAAGATGGCTCATGATGCAAGAGTATTTAACTCAATAATTCAGAGACAAGATTCTCTCTGGTGATGATGTCAGGTGATGCAGTTGTAGTACAGGCTCCTAGTGAGAGCCCCAATCTCTTTCTTCCTAACTGACAGCACACAGTTTTGTCAGGAATGGCTTTGTGCTGGTTGATGAGGCTCCTTAGCTCACAGGTCCTAGCCTAGGAAGGGAGCTCTTGAAGAAAGAGCTGCAGAGTGGAAGCTGCCCTACCTACTTCTATCTGTGATGCTGGATGAAAAAATGCCACTTGGGAAGGATGATACTGGGGTCCTTAAAGACATCATGGGCCTTACTTACATGACAGCCACATCCTGCCCATTATCTGTCTATGCCAGTAGGCCCTGGGGTTGGGCACCTATGACCAGCAGTGACAAGGCCAGCAAGCGCAGGTGGTGCTTCCACAGTCTGTCTGCCTCTGACAGCAGGAGCATCACCGAGTGTAGGCTGCCTTTGTTACTTTGTGGATTCTTCTCTTCCACCCTTCTAACACCCTAACACTAGATAAGAGAGAAACAAGTATAGAGAGGAAAGGAAAGAGATCCCTAAATAAAGTCAGAGGTCAGAATGGGGGCAGCGTTATTGTTGACTAATTCCTGCTGATTATGGACAGCAAGTGCCTTGGGGGCACGTTTGATCTTCACCATCAAAACATTTAATTTCTTCTTATTGTTTCTTCTTTGTGCACGACTATTTAACAAACCGTGACCAACAACAACCAATAACTAAACAACCACCTACCCCTTAGCCTCCTAGTATTTATATACTCTCTTAAAAGTTCCCAGAATTACAAATCTTCACACAATTGCAGAAATTATCTGGGCTGGCAAAATCATGCCCCTGCTAGAGCACAGGGAAAATCATAGTCAGCTGCTGTGGACAATCTGAAGCAGCCCCATATCCCACGCCTGGGATTAAAACGAAAACATTCTTACAGTATTCTTTAAAGAAACCAAACTCCAGAATTGTTACTATAACTGAGCACCTTGTTCCCAATCTAGGGAGGTTGGGCTAGGGCATCGCTGAGCTGAGGGACGTGGGTCAAAAGCAAAGTCTCCAAGAGATTCCCACACCCCAATAAAGACACACTTAACAACAGCTGAACACTTTGCCTGCATGTTTGTGCATTGTGCATGCAGTGCCCGAGGATGCCAGGAAGAGGAGTTGGATCCCCTGGAACTGGAGTTACAGATAGTTGTGAGCTGGGAATATATGGTAGTATGGATGCTGGGAATCAAATTCAGTCCTCTAGAAGTAGCCAGTGCTCTTGACTGTGTCATCTCTCCAGCCCATTCCCTACTCTAGATCTACAAAAATGTTTGCTGGCAACAGAAAGTTTTTAAAAGTCTCTGGCAGGCGGTGCAAACCCAAGACTAGAATTCAGAGCCTTCCTCCAAGATTCCTCCTGACAGGCTGCTATGATTCTTAATCTGAGCTACATTTGTGTTACAGCCTGGGAGCCCAGCTGACCACCACATAATTGTAACAGAAAACTCCGGGGTGACAAAATGGGCTTCAAGTAAATCTATTTGTGATTGCCAGCCATCCTCACATTGTGGCACACAAAGAAAACGACAGCATTTGTACTGAGGGCTGGGATCAGGAGAGAAGGCTGCTTAAGCAGAGGCTAGGGTCTCAGCTCAGAAGGACCAAGCTCTGGACCCTGGTGCTGCCGCGCAGAAGGAAAGGACTGGCTCCAGAGTGTCTCGCTGGCTTCTCCCCAACATCTCCTGACCACTGCCAGCTCTTTCAAACATTTAAATTGACAGAGAGTGGGATTCTGAAGTCCCTAAGGCTTGCACCATCACAAATGTACCCCCCGGAGAGGAAAGAGACACCTTCCTGAGTGAACAGGCACAGGTCAGCCTCTGATATTCAACAGGAACCTCTAACAACTGCCACCTACTTATGCTAAGTGCACAGATCCACACCAGGATCAAAAATAAAGGACAACTATCCCAGTGATGTTTCTTAGTTCAGGTGAGCAGGGACTGCATGCCTAAGTGTAAAGACTAATTCATCAATACAGGTAAAAAATTATAAAAATACCATTTACCCAGTAATTCCATTTCTAACATTTACACTTAAGGCAATCAGTTCAGCTCATGGAAAACCATTGGTTCAGATTCATAAAGATGTTCACTCCAGCTTTTTATGATAAAATAAGGGACAGTTATGTAACCAATAAACTACAATGCAAGCTTTAAAAGTCCTGTTTTAGAATGGTATTAAATGACATGAAAATGTTCATGTTGAAATGTCTGCCCCTGGGGCTGGAGAGGTGGATCAGTGGTTAAGAGCACTGACAGCTTTTCTGAAGGTCCTGAGTTCAAACCCCAGCAACCACATGTTGGCTCACAACCATCTGTAATGAGATCTGACGCCCTCTTCTGGTGCGTCTGAAGACAGCTACAGTGTACTTACATATAATAATAAATAAATCTTAAAAGAAAAGAGCTGGGCAGCGGTGGCTCATGCCTATAATCCCAGCACTTGGGAGGCAGAGGCAGGCGGATTTCTGAGTTCGAGGCCAGCCTGGTC
>NW_022196915.1:44285146-44303700 GCF_008632895.1 Mastomys coucha
AAAAAAAAAAAAAAAAAAAAAAAAGCAAAGCAAAGCAAAGCAAAGCAAAGCTGCCCCTGACTTGCTTCCCGCTGTCTCCGTGCTTGCTTGGCTCTGGAGGCTAAGAGAAAGCTTGTTGCACCCTGGAGTGCGGCTTACAGTGCTTTTCCACTTATCAACAAGCTCTGATAGATGCTAAGAAGGAATTTCAGGGTGATGGGGTAAAAAGGGATCTAATTTAAATGGAGATTGGGGGAAAGGGTCTAATTTAAATGGAGGTTGGGGGAAAGGGTCATTAGAACCAGTGTCTGAAGACAGCCTGGGGGTGGGGTAGGGGACAGCATCAGGAAGTCAGAGAACAAAATCCATGGGACCAGAGCAGGACAAAGGGCACAGGGGTAGCCTAAGGCTACAGGTTCTCTAGCGCCCTTCTGAGGATGGTGGGAAAGTTTCCAGATGTGAAAAGACCCATGGGTGCTAAGAGAGCTGGTCACAAACTACTACATACAATGAGAACCTATTTAGTTGTTTAAATAATAATAATAAAAAAAGCCATGTCTAGAATATTCATATATTGCTTAATACATGCTTTTTAAATTAGAAAAACATTGCCCAATTTTAAACCCAAAATGTTAAAGAGTGGTCATATCCATGTCCATAAAATTACAGGCAATCTCCCAATAGCCACAGTACCCTAATCTATCTAATCTCCAAAGCTAAAGGGAGGGCTAGGCCTGGCTAGGACTGAGATGGACGGCAGGCAATCAACTCTTGTCTTACACCTTTCTGTACTTGCTAAAAGTCCACAAAGGGGCATACCTTATTTAGTATAGAGAAGACCCAAGAGCAGGGATGACAGAACTCCTTTAGCTCCTCAGTCATTTTATTTATTTACTTATTGGGCTTTATGAGAGGCTGGGAATAGGCCCTTGCATATGCTAGGCACATACTCTGCCATGGAGCTACCCTAAAATCCTTTTCTAAAAATCCTTTTTTATCAAGTTTACCTATTGGCTGGGCCAAATGATTTGAAAGCCATTGAAGGAGGTGGAGGAAGAGGAGGAGGAGGGGGGAGAGGAAGAGGAGGAGAAGATGGTGAGGCAAACAACTGTCCCACCCAAAGACCATTGTGAGCCATTTCCTGTCACCAGCAGTGAAAACTAAAACAAGCTTTCTTCCTTCCCCACTTACAAGTATTTCAGGGGAGGTGGATGTTGAAAGGTGGGTCCCTTTCCAGAAAAAAGGGAGGAGGAGGAGGAGGAGGAAATCTGAGATCTAAATCAACGATCCCTCCACTGGCCAATACCTGTACTTAAGCGATTTGGTGGAGGCAGATCCTGTCACAAAGCCAAGCACAGCAGCTTGGCTTAGTCTTTTGCACCTTCTTTCCTCCCTTTTCCCTTCCCTTGCTTTAGACAGGGTCTCCCTCCATTGCCCAGGGAGGACTCAGACTCAGCACTGCGATACAGCTCTGCACGACACATCTAGCTCTATGGCTCTCTTCATGTTAATTATACACTTCATGAAGATCTGCTTTGTGGATTATGGACTATCTCTCATTTGGTGTTGGGGGAGGCGATGGAGGCTTTTGCCTGGACCAGTATGAGTCATATCTGCTTTGGCAAATATTAACCAGCAGCTGGAGACTGTGGAGCACTAGAAGGACTCTTGAAAGCCAGGCTTCAGAGCAGGGGAAGTGAAATCACAGTACCACAGCCTGCCATCACAGGCCTCCCAAATTGACTGCCCTGTGAGTCGAAAACAAATTGCTATAGAGGGCTAAACAGAACAGCTCAAATGCACATGGGAACTTCAGGAAAGGCTGCTGCTGAAACAAAACAAGCTTGATAGACACCAGGATCCCTCCAGGAAGAAGGTAGGAAGCTACAAAATACAACCCTGAAGGCCCCAAATAAGTAAACAGACAGGAAATCTGTCCCTGGTAGAGAACAGACTGTTAGAGTGTGCTGAGGGCCAGAGCTGCCGCTGGAGCAGTGGGGGATACCAGTGCTTGCAAAGACTGTGCACTCAGCTAGCAAAATGCCTCTTTTGGCATTTTGCTGGCCCACACCCTCAGCAGGATGTGAGGGTACAAGAGGGAGAAGTTACAGCACACAGAAAAAAGACTGAAAAGCCAACAGCCATCCAGCACTGAATCTGGTGACAAGCATCGCATGTCAAACCAGAACGCCTAGTCTCCACTTGGAGATCGAGTCAGGCACTCAGCTCCTCAAGATCTGCCACAGGCAAGTGCTCTGCAGGTAGGGCTCTTTCTGCCTCTCCTCAACTAGCTTAAAACAGGGTCTACAGCCCATCTCATGTGGCATGTAGGACCTGCTGCAAATAGCTGCTTATTCCCAGGTGAGCTCCTCGTGCATGGGGCTCTGCCCCTTTGTAGTGCTGCCAAAGGCCTATGTGACTGTTGAGAAAATTTCACCTTCTTCCTTTGATGGCTTAAGAATGTCACAAACTGGGCTGGTGAGATGGCTCAGTGGTTAAGAGCACTGACTGCTCTTCTGAAGGTTCTGAGTTCAAATCCCAGCAACCAACCATCCATAATGAGACCTGACGCCCTCTTCCTGGGTGTCTGAACACAGCTACAGTGTACTTATTTATAATAATAAATAAATCTTTGTGCCGGACTGAACAGTGACCGACTGGAGCAAGCAGAGTTGACAGGAGCGAGCAGAGGTCCTAAAAATTCAATTCCCAACAACCACATGAAGGCTTACAACCATCTGTACAGCTACAGTGTACTCACATACATTAAACAAATAAATTAATTAATTAAAAAAAAAAAAAAGAATGTCACGAACTGGCCAGGCAGTGGTGGCACATGCCTTTAATCCCAGCACTTGGGAGGCAGAGGCAGGTGGATTTCTGAGTTTGAGGCAAGCCTGGTCTAACAGAGTGAGTTCCAGGACAGCCAGAGCTACACAGAGAAACCCTATCTCGAAAAACAAAACAAACAAACAAACAAACAAACAAAAAAAGAATTTCACGAACTGACTTCCTTTGGTAATTTCCCAGAGCATCCCGCTCACCCCCCCACCCCCACCCCTGCACTGAGCCCATTGTCAGGAAGCTGGCCTGCACAAAGGCCCATCCTGACCACTGCCTATGCAGTGAAGAAAGTCTGTTTGTTTACAGTTCCTCTGCCCTGGTTCCATTAAAGATTTGAATTACTTGAGCACATGTGGGTTGGTTGGGTTTAGGAAAACTCCAGTTGACACAGAAACCCAGGACCAAGGGGATATGGAGAACAGACTACAGGCTGGTCAGACAAGCACAAACCACAGGTCAGATTCAGGGTCCAGGGAGAAAACAGCATTCCTCAAGCACTCCTATCTGAAAGAAATTTCTCATCTAAATCTTTCCTTAGGGACAAAACCTGGGGAAGGTGCTATTCTAAGACTGCCAGGAGCCACGGGTCTGCACCAGGAGCTACGCTCTAGACTTCAGGCTCCCTGAGAACAGGAAACCACAAACTACCCCACATGAAGGACAGAAGCTGTGTACCATCCTAGCAACACCCCTGAACCTTAGCCATGGCACCCAGCAGCACTGGCCCCATGCAGGTGCTCTGCCTGTCACCCAGCAGCACCTGTACATGTATACCATAAGGAAGACCCCCCTGTCTCCAAGCAACACCTCTGTATCCCATGTGCATGCTCTGCCTGTCTCCCAACAAGTCTGCAACCCTTGACGTGCAGGGGTTCCACCTACCTGCCACCCACTACAGCTCAAACAGAGAATTACACTGAGAAATTACCTACATGCAATCAAAGCTGCAGAGTGTGTGATTGTGTAAATGGTACCTCACCTTCCAAGGCCTCAATCCCTAGCTAAAGAACAGCTAGCTCCTTCTATGACATTAACCTAGCTACCTGCTAGAAGGCTTCATGTGATTTATTTGTAAGAGTTACACATATTATGTATGCAGAATATCATTTGGCAAACACTTTACATTGTTATATTGAAAATATCCTAACGTCATTCACTTTTTCCTGATACTCCCATTTTAAAAGGTTTAATTTAAAAAGTATCTATACATAAAAGATATAAGTGTAATTAATGTGTGAAAATTAATGGGGCTGTAATTTTATAAACTGTGCACATATAAATGTAAATTTTACCTTAATATGACATTTAAAAGAAAATGACCATTTCAAGCAGTCAAGTAAATATTTTCTTTCTTTCTTTCTTTCTTTTTTTTTTTTTTTTTTTTTTTTTTTTTTTTTTTTTTTTTTTTTTTTTTTTTTTTGGTGTTTTCGAGACAGGGTTTCTCTGTGTAGTCCTGGCTGTCCTGGAACTCACTCTGTAGACCAGGCTGGCCTTGAACTCAGAAATCCGCCTGCCTCTGCCTCCCAAGTGCTGGGACTAAAGGTGTGCGCCACCACTGCCTGGCCAAATATTTTCAATTCGCCATAGTACAAACAATATAGAAAAGCATTTGTGTGTACGTACAGGTGATAAGATATTACTTGTGGAGTTCAGTAGAGCAAGACAGCAGGTTCACTTGAGCTCCGGAGTTCAAGGCCAGTCTCGACACACATATAGTAAGAACCTGGCTTAAAAAGAAGTAGTGTGTATGGAAAAATCATGGGCCACCACCACCATGCCCCATGGGGAAACATGGTACTATGGCCACTCTGCTAGATTACAGGCAACTTAGAGGTGGCACTTTAAGTCAAACTAGGGAAGGACCAAGTTGCATCTAAAGAGTGCATCTAATGTACTAAGGCTCAAGAAAGTGGAGAGTAAGAACGTGCTCCACCTAGCGCACAGATTCTAACAACGAGCTTCAGTCCACCCACCCACAGCTCCAGGGCACTGTCAGTCCTCCCCTCCTGTTGTCTATTTTCCTACCAGAACCTTCTGAAAGCAAATGCACTCTTGCCTGAGCTGGAGGGGGAGAGGGATGCAGCTGTTTTAAGTTTTAAAGTAACACTAGACTGCAAACTGACTGAATTATTTCGGGAGCATTGACTATAGTAAATGGAAGGCCTTTCTGCTAGCAATTAACATAAATTAGGCGTGGATGAGCCTCTGCAGGCACTGAGCCTTAGCTTTCCTGTATTTGTATTTCCCAGTATTAGAGAGAAGCACTTAGTTCATTTCTTGCTCTGCAATTATCACTAATGGATTTTACTTCAATAAGATCCCACCTGTACTCTGGATTGTTTGTTTGACTTGCTTCTCTTACATTTCAGGCTCTGGTTGCCTCTTCGGCTTGCAACTAATTTACAGTAGGAAGGATCTTAAGATTTGTTGTTGGCCTGAAAGCCCGCTCCTGCACCTCACTCTGCTGTCTCCCCAGAGCTGTCCCTTCTCTACTTTTAAAGCACCATGTTCTGTTAGGGAGCAGCACTTGGCAGCATATTTAACTTCAAACTCTCAAAATAAGACAGGCCATGTGGCTGCTGTCAGCCTCCAATGCTATGGTAGGCCATATATCACTCAAAATGCTCTGCTGTACAAAGGCGACTCCACTGAATAATGCCTGCAAGAGCCAAGTTAATGCAGCATATCTCCAAGTGTCAGAGGCCACTACAAAATGTGGGATGTTTTACAAACACATTACCACAGTAGTCATTCCTCTAAGTTCGGCAGCAGTAAACTACAAGAGGACTGATGTTCCCTCAGGAAGTAAAGGGTGACATGGTCAGTCTGTGCTACAACAAGGATCCAGACATTAGTGAGATTCCCTTTGGAAGTAAAGGATGGCGTGGTTAGCCTGAGCTATGACTGTGGTACAGTCAGATGTGTGGACGGTGGAGGTGTCCTAAATATTTGGTTCTGAGTTCCACGCTGCCAGTAACAGATGCTGCATGTCCACCAATAGAGACACCGGCTCTGAGCAACACATTTTGATGATTCCCACGTCTTGATTATCAATGCTTCTGCTTTCTGAACATGGCTATCCTCTTAACAGTACACTCACTAGTTTTTGGAATAGGAGAAAACACCTGGTACACTTCTATCCCAGTAAGTACTAAGGAGGTGGAGGCAGAAGGATCAGGAATTCAAGGCCCGCATGAGCTCTATGAAACTTTGTCTTAAAACAATAAATAAGAAATCAGAACAAGGACAGGTATAGAATTGTCAACAAATAAAAATTTAAGAAAACAAAAACAGTAGAAAACTGTTTCATGCATGTTAAACATAAATAGCACTCGTTCAGGAAGGAAATGAATATATAAACCGAAAACAAGGTAAGAGAAGCCAGTCTCTTGCCCACAGGTGCTCGGAATCATGCCAAGCAGGTCCTAAGGAGAAGGCTAAGAACAGACCTGGAAGAAGGCACAGCTGAGTAGGGAAGTGTGTGCCTAGCAGGCACAGGACCCTGGATTCCACACATATACACACAAACAAACCCACAGCAGATGAAAAGCAGCAAGGAACAATTTCAAGAAGGAAAAGTGCTTAAGACCCTTGGAGAAAAGGCAGCCACTGGCTCAGGGATACAGAAAAGGGCAGTGTGTGAAGAGTTCAGAGCTTGCACAGAGCTGCTCAAGGATGCTGGCACTCGGACCCACCTGGTCACATCCTGCATTCACCAATTCCTGAAGCATCTGCCGGTTCACCTCTGCAGCTGCTGAAGTGCCTGACTCATTGGCAAAAGGCAGGAGGGAATATCGGATTTCCCTGAGCGCTTTTTGATAAGGTCCAAACTTTGGGGTGGCTCTCATTTGCTGCTGCCTGGAGGCATCTTTGCTCCCCAGGACTTTGGCATCCAGGGAAGTGTCACTGTTTGGTCCCACCAGCAGCCCTGGGGTGGAAGACTTGGGTGGCTGCTTCAGCCCCTCTCGAATCTCTTGCAATCGCTGCCGGCTATTTCCAGAGTAAGTTGTGGCAGGAAAAGTCTTTGGCCTCATCGTTAGTCCAGTTTCCTTTTACCATAAATAAAATCTTCTCAAAGTGTCTTATTATTTTAAAAAGAACAGTCAATAGTGTCAGTGAATTGTAAACATGCTTTCAAAACAACTTCCTTTCAAAAAATTTCTGTCCTTCAATTTCTGTAGTTCCTAAAGAGAACGTAAAATTTTCCAGAGTTTTCATTTCGAAGATCATCACTCTCTGAAAAAGAAAATGGGACAAAAGTGTTCATTTGTGGGTTTCACATAATGTTAAAACTACTTTCCAGAAATGCATGGTGATTTTGGAAATATTCCACCTAGACAGTAAAGAAAAAGTAAATGGCTTTCAGAACTGTCACGTGCTACTTGGCTCTGGAGCTGTCGAAGGTCCCTGTAACAGGAAGACCACCGCCAGGTGTCTCCACAGTGTCCAGGGTGACAGTGTCTCAACAACTGCCAAGCTCACTGTCATTCTGAAAACCATAGCTTGTTGATTTAGGGTTAAACATACCAAGTAGATTTCTGGCTTGTCCCTAATATCAACCAATTCCTGATTCACACCACTGTCCCTAGGCCTGTGACTTTACCCAACATCTTCACCCACCTGAGGCTGTGGTCCTTCACATTTTTTGAAAATTTTCCTAGTGAAGCCCTCCCCAATTTTTCTGAATAAAACAGACCCAAAACTCGCCATATTGAAGGTATTCTCTACTACAGTTGAAAGTGTTCCACACTATACCCTGAAAATGAATGTAACAGGGCTGGAGAGCTAGCTCAGCAGTTAAGATCACATGTCACTCTTCCAGAGGGCCACAGGTCAATTCCTAGCACCCACAGGGTACAACACAACCATCATAATTCCAGTTCAGGGAATCTGATGCCCTCTTCAGGCACCAGTCACATACATACACACAGGCAAAACTTTCAAACACATGAAATAAATACATCTTTAAAAGGAGTGAGTGAGCCAGGCAGTGGTAGTGCACACCTTTAATACCAGCACTTGGGAGGCAGAGGCAGGTAGATTTCTGACTTCAAGGCCAGCCTGGTCTACAGAGTGAGTTCCAGGGCAACTGGGGCTATACAGAGAAATCTTGTCTCGAAAACCAAAAAAAAAAAAAAAAAAAAAAAAAAAAAAAAAAAAAAAAGAGTGAGCAAGGGCTGGTGGGCTGGTGGGCTGGTGAGATGGCTCAGCAGGTAAGAACACAGACTACTCTTCCGAAGGTCCTGAGTTTAAATCCAAGCAACCACATGGTGGCTCATAACCATCCATAATGAGATCTGCCCTCTTCTGGTGTGTCTGAAGACAGCTACAGTGTACTTATTTATAATAATAAATAAATCTTTAGGTCAGAGCTATCAGGGACTGAGCGAGCAGGGTCTACTGGAGCGAGTAGAGGTCCTAAAAGTCAATTCCCAACAACTGGATGAAGGCTCACAACTATATCTGTACAGCTACAATATGTACTTATATACATAAAACAAATAAATCTTTAAAAAAAAAAAAAGCGAGCGAGTACTAGAGAGTGTTCCACTCAAAGTCATGCTTAGGAGTCTTCAACTCTCATTAAGCAAAGGAAAGGCACCAGGAAACACAGTCCTCAGGATGTGTACTTGGACTTTTCCCTGGGCTATAGGGTGTGGCCTGATGCTCTGGTGATGCTTGTCGACAGCTACCAGCTGCCCTGGGATGACAAGAAAAAAAGCATGATACTCTGCTACATGCGGTGTGGCTGAGCTGTGAGCTGTAGGTTTTGTGGACTGCATTTATTTTCTACTTACAATTTTTCCACTTTATGATGCCTTTATCCAGAGGTAACCTTGCCATGAGCCAAGAAGCATCGACATCGCCAACAGTGAGAGCTTGGCAGCCTTCCCTGTGCCCTCACCACTCACACGGTCTTCACCTGTAGTGCCCTCGGTAGGAAAGACAGACTGGCATGCCCCAGATCATACCGGTCTTTACCCTCCTCCCTCTGACTCCCTCTCACGCTAAAGAGCAGAGAAATCGGACTTCTTTTGGGGTTTCAATAAGCAAAAAAAAACTGACCCCCAAAAGAGCATCCTCTAAAGATAAGCAAAGAATTGCAACTTCGCCGGGCGGTGGTGGCGCACGCCTTTAAACCCAGCACTTGGGAGGCAGAGGCCAGCCTGGGCTACAGAGTGAGTTCCAGGACTGCCAGGGCAATCCTCCAGAGAAACCCTGTCTCGAACCCCCCCCCCCCCAAAAAACCTCATAACCACAAAACAAGACCCTGCTTTACAGACTTCTTCACATGGGGCAGTAATACAGGTAACTAACAGTACCCAGTACTTACTACAGGGTAGACACTGCCCTAAGTTTATATGAATTAAATTACATGTTGTTACATAGCCACATACAGCAACAAATATTAGAAATGACATTATATTGACCATGCTTTGTATGGGGACAGTGGTCTTCACTGTTTTAACTATCCACTTTCTCATTACAAGTGACAAGAATCCATTAAAAAGAAGTAGACTAAAGTTCCTAACATGGAATCTACATTTTAATATAAGGTTTCTAGTACTCTAAGTCACTGAAATGGTTGTGTAAGGAAATATAGATAGCGAGCTATGAGACTAGGCAGCTGAGCCCCAGGCCCCAGGTTGGCTACAGCCCAGAACCCTAGAGCTCTGATTAACTGATGTAAAACAGGGCATATTGCAACTACACTCATTTCCAGGGACTTCCTGGACTGATCATCTGTTCTGAAAGACCTAGATTTCTAGAACCATAAGCTCACATTCCAACAAAAACAGGACAGTTTCTAGGAGCCTGCAAAGCATGTGTGGAGAACCCTGGGAGTGGCTCCCTCGGCTAAGAACTTGCAAAGGATCACATCTTTTCCACTCAGAATTCACATAAAAATCACAGTTTCTAATGCTCCCATTTCCTTCCCTTTCTTTCAGAAATTAGAATTGTGAACACACCGTTGAAGAACACCTGACCATAAGCAATTAGGGGAGGAGGACTCTACTTGGCTCACTATTCCGGGTTACAGCCCCTCATTATGGGACAGCACACAGCAGGTACTTGTCAAATGCAGCGAGAATAAACGCACACATTCCAGCTCACTCTCTAAATGGACACAGCCCAGGATCCTGAGAATGGCATGGCCCACGTGGGTGAGTCTTCTGCTTCAATGAATACAATCGAAACTGACTCCTGCAGATAGGCCTACAGGCCAAACTGATCAAGCAGCCCCTTGACTAAGACTCTTTCCCATGTGATACTCGGTTGTGTCAAGTTGACAATCAAAACTAACACCACCTGTCTTTATAACAAATGACACTATAAGAATAGTGCATTCATTACTGACATAATGCATTCATCCCATCCTCCACTGTGAACCTACCCCATCTACTCTGTAAATGGGGAAGAAGTGTCTTTATTTTGAGAATAGGATATGTGCACCTGGAGCTTCTGGTAGTCCGAAGGCATTGGACTCCTTGGAACTGGAGTTATGATTGACTGCGAGACCCATGTAGGTGCTAGGAATGAAACGCTAATCCTCTAAAAGAGCAGCAGCAAGTTCTCTTAACCTCTGAGCCATCTCTCTAGCCCCTGGTGGCATCTTTTTTGAGATCAGGTCTTGCTATATAGCCAAAGTAAGCCTGGAACTCGCAATCCTCCTGACTCAGCCTCCCCACTGCTTAGATTACAGGCATGGGCCAAATGCCTATGAAGTCTCAGGTACTGACAGAGTGACTAAGAACCTCACCTTCAGCAATTTACAGTGAAGTGAGGCAGAGGGTAAGTAAGGTAAGCAAATAAGCTGCAGAGGAGGAGAGGCCCCAGAGGAGGGGAATCCAAACACAGGATGGGAGGATGGAGGGAAGGTCAGAGAAACTGAAGAGATAAGGAGTCTGCCTGGGGAGGGGGGTGGGAGTGGAATTCCAGCTGGAGGGAAGAATGCAGTCTCCTCCACGGCTTACAACAGTGAGGCTGGGGCTTTCCTGGAGACTGGGGGCAAACCAGAGGCCTTAGTGTGTCCAGCTGGGTTAGAAGCAGGGTCCTAGCCAGGGATCCAGAGGCTGACTAGAACCAGTGCAGCACTCCAGTCCACAAAGGCTGGGATGGGGAACAAAGAAGGGCTCCAGGGCCTGGTCACACAAACCAGTGGTCTGGGCTTAAAGGCACAAGTAGTGACCATAAGAGTCTCAGGCATTTAATCAGCCTGTAGCTACCTATTCACACACGCCATATGGTCATCAGGACAGAGGATAAAAGTTCCTTCTGGAACATTCCTTTGGGAAGGTGTGGTCTGTGACAGTAAGAGTTTACCAAAGGATCTAGCAGACTACAGAGAGGTCTACTAGTCCTTTCACACAGCTAGGCAAGGCAAGGGCTATGAAGAAAACAGCCATACAAAGTTCTGTTAAACCATATTTCATGTTAAGCCATATTACCTGTACATCCCAGCACCAAGGCCTGGTCACAGGGCAACAAAGGAGGCCCTGGTAGCTCAAGCCTTCCAAGCTTCCCCTGGAGTTTCTTCTGAAACAGAGGCTGCTGAAGTCAGGAGGAACAGAGGACTGGGGACCATGGGAAATCTTCCTAGTATATACATCAGTAGACTGACAGCATTCGCAAGGAGCTCACCCGCTCAGAAGCAACAGCTAAATCAGGTGGCATGCCACTACCACCCTCTGCCCAAACCCAATACCTAGGATCAGTGTGGTGGTTTGTGTATGCTCAACCCCGGAGTGGCACTATTAGAAGGTAGGATCCTGTTGGAGTAAGTGTGTCACTGTGAATGTGGGCTTTAAGCCTCTCATCCTAGAGGCAGGTGGATTTCTGAGTTCGAGGCCAGCCTGGTCTACAGAGTGAATTCCAGGACAGTCAGGGCTACACAAAGAAACTCTGTCTCAAAACCACCCCCCCCAAAAAAAAGACTCTCATCCTAGCTGCTTGGAAGTCAGTCTTCCACTAGCAGCCTTCAGATGAAGATGAACTCTCAGCTCCTCCTGCACCATGCCTGACTAGATGCTGCCATGCTCCTGCCTTGATGATAATGGACTGAACTTATGAACCTATAAGCCAGCTTCAATTAAATGTTGTCCTTTATAAGACTTGCCTTGGTCA
The DNA here is from genome assembly GCF_008632895.1 of Mastomys coucha. Classification (NCBI taxonomy): domain Eukaryota; kingdom Metazoa; phylum Chordata; class Mammalia; order Rodentia; family Muridae; genus Mastomys; species Mastomys coucha. The sequence goes on from NW_022196915.1 coordinate 44,297,096, forward strand.
TGGTGTCTGCTCACAGCAGTAAAACCCTAACTAAGACAATCAGCTTGGCCAGCTTTTGTCCCTTTCACCGTGGGATTATGCAGCCTCTGGCTTCTGTTTCACTACCTAGGGCATGATTCTTGCTCACTCCTCCAAGCACTGTGTGGCAGCAGCTAGCACTCACTGCTCTTCTCCTGTGCAGAGCTCCCAGGACTAATGCATGGTGGCTCTCAGGCCATGCTGGCACAAGCTCAGGGTCTCCATCCAGAGGAGACCATACCAATGCTTCCTCCAGTCCTGGCAAGCACATGGCAGCTGGTGAGACACCTTTGTGAGGAAGGAACAGGGATGTGCTTCATTTCTATCACACATCAGCTATTGCCCTGGGCATTTTCCAGGTCTAGTAAGCACAACCCTGACCACATACAGCCAACGCTGATACCACCTGTCATAACGTGACACAGAGTCAGGCAGGAAGAGTCTAAATCAAAGGGATGGTAGAGACTAGACCAACTTTCAGGCACAGGAAAAAAAGGAATAGTCTCCGCACATGTCCCAGAAGAGGGTGATCATGCACACTCTGGAGAAACCCACATGGTACCCTCACGGATGGTGACTGCTTGCTGTCCAGATGGCCCTCTGAGAGTGGCCCAGAGGCTTCAAAGTTGCTGAACATACTCTCAAATGAATGGTTTTATTTGTGATATGAACCCCACCCTCATACATGTAGGATTTTGGACCAGTGCACAAATATCTATACAAGGTGTCTCTCTCACTAGGTATTAAAAAATGGCCAGGCTGTGACTGCGCAGCTTCAACAGTAAGATGAGAACAGAAAAATAATCAAGTATTTAAGACCTATATGAAATGGAAATTTGATTTAAAAAAAAAAAAAAGCCAGGCATGGTGGTGCATGTCTTTAATCTCAACAGTAGAGAGGCAGAAGCAAACGGATCTCTAAATTCAAGACTAGCCTGATCTATAGAGTGAGTTCTAAGACAGCCAGAAACCCGTTTTGAAAAAATGGGAGGGCTGGAGAGATGGCTCAGTAGTTAAGAGCACCAACTGCTCTTCCAGAGGTCCTGAGTTCAATTTCCAGCAACCACATAGTGGCTCACAATCATCTGTAATGGGATTGGATGGCCTCTTCTGGTGTGTCTGAAGAGAGCAACAGTGTATTCACATACATAAAATAAATATCTTTTTAAAAAAAAAGAAAAAATGGGGGGGAAAAACCCCAAAACTAAAAACCCCTTGGCCTCTAACACAGGCTAGTATCTAGAAGATAAAGATAAGTGGCCCAGACTAATTGGAACTAGTGATGTTCACAGGACAGGGCTATAGTGTGTCACAGTGATACACATCTAAGTGTTCACAACAAGTAGGCACAAAGGTTTAATCAGGTCAGGAGACAAGAACCAGCCCAGATGCAGCACTGATAGAAAAAATGATGCCACGCTGAACACAGAGGCAGGTGTGTCGATGTGCCTCCATTGTCAGTCAGCGTGGGAGGATGGTCTGAGAAGAAGAGTCCAAGGGAAAATGCCAGTTCTGTCATGTTCCAAGCCCACTGAAGATAGACCTGCAGCCAGGCACCAGGCTGCACACAAGACCATGGCCCAACGGCCAGGACAGAGTAGACTCTGAGATCCCAAGCAAGTTAAAAGCACCAGGTCTTTCCTCACTTCTAAATGGACAGGCCTATACTCCACCGAGAACAAACTCACTGAGAACTGCTTACTCCTCCTGGTCAGCAACCTAAGGGACCAATTGTTACTTCCACACCTACCCCAGTGCAATATCTGCCTACAAGATTGAACAGTGGACTTTTCTGCAAGCCATCTGAGACAGACAGAAGCACTCTGTTCACCCTTCTAGTACCTGACATATGGCCACATACAGCCAGGAGATACCTGTTCAAAAGTGGTCCTCCTATGTCCTTAGGTGCTGTAGAGCACAGAGAACTGGGCTGGGCGGGAGAGCCCTCCATCCACAACAATGCCCTTTCTCTGAGTAGGACTACAATGGCCAAACAAAATGTGATGGAGTAGGGCCAGGCACAGTGGCACACCTCTTTAGAGGCAAGTGTATGATCTATAAGTGTATCACTGTGACTCTGTGAGTCCAAGGCTAGCCCAGTCTACACAGCAAGTTCCAGGCCAACCATAGATACATACTGTGACTCTGTCTCCAAAACAAACCAAAATAAAACAAAAACAAACAAGGAAAAAAAAAAAAACATTGGCTAAGAACAATTCTTACAAGACCATCTCAAAGCCTCACATGTCCATGCCCTAGTGCTCAGTCTTAACACAGAAGTCCCATTACAGGCCACAAGGTAGATCAATGACCTTATAGACATGTGCTAAATGAAGTAGCTGCTCACAAAATACACAGTGCCACTCCGCCCACTTTTCATACCTAGAGTAAGCAAATCCAGAGACAGAACAGAGACTACGCAGAAGCAATTAAACAGGAAGTGAGGCCTGATATCCCTGAGGTAATAGACAAGTGCTATGTGTCAAAGTGACACGAATGAATTTAATGTCATGGATCTAATCTGTACATACTTGCAAACACACACAAACACACCACACACGAATAATGGTTCTCTTTCTAAACCATGGTTCCTGGATGATTTCTGGCCCTAGACACTGGGTCCGAATAGTGAGGCAAAGTCCTACTCTGACTGGAGTCTAAACCGGAGGGATGGCTCACACCCTCTTACCCCTCTGTCACTCTAACTCAGATACAGAACACACCAAAAGAGGACTTCCACACAGCACCCCCATGTGTTCTGTAAACACTCCAATCATAAAACCAGCCAAGGGACTGGCAGTGTGGCTCAGTGTATAGCAAGCAGGAGGCCCTGAGTTCCAGCCATGGCAACTCCTACTGCACAACCCATGGCTCCCCAAACAAACAAACAAACAAATAAAACCAACCCTATGAAGTTGGGTGCATAGGAAGAGCAGGAGTTCAGAGTCCTTGGCTACATTGAGTTTGCAGTCAGCCTGTGCTGTATGAGACCTTGTCTCAAAATATAAACAGTTGACCAGAGCAGAGAAAGTTGAGACCCTTCTGTGTCAGAGTGGAGCTGAGCTAGGGGCCTGGAACAGCACCAGGGTCAAGGGTTTTGGCTCTGCTTGCCCTTCCCAGACTCATGAACAATCTGAAGCACAGGCAGGCTAAGAGGGGTCTTCAGTGACACCTCATAAAGCTACCACCTGGTTTCCTTCAGTGTTTTGCGTTTTGTAGGAAGTGCTGGTCTTAGAGCACCCCAGGTGCTATCTTTAAGAGGTTAGTTAAACAGCACCTACTGCCTCCCTGGTCCTGGACAGAGAGAAGCAGACTCTCAGAGCCACAGAGAGGGAATGTCCCTGTCTCAGCCTGCAGACCTTTATTATAAGGCTTAGTTTGAAGACTAAACCTTGTTTCAAAGCCAAATCTCGAACTTTTAAATGAAATTTTTCATGGAAATACTTATCACTCAAATGAAGACTACAGCCGGGGATGAGCTACCCTGAGCTACTCCCACACCATTTTAACAAGACCTGACAGATGGGAATTTTTCCTTCATCAATAAGTTTATAAATATGACCCTTGGGAATATAAAATAAGTAAATCCAGCTTTAGAAAGTTTTGGCAATAACAACTGATTTAAATATGTTTTAGGGTAAAGAAAACACAGCAACTGAAAACCAGAAACAACTAAGTAACTCACACCTGTAATCCCAGCCCTCAGGAGACCAGCCTGGTCTACACAGTAAGTTCGAGGCCAGCCAGGGCTTCCCAATGAATCCCTACCTCAAAGCAAAGCAAAACAAAGACCCCAAACAAACAAAAAATCTGCAACAAATCAGGAAACAAAACCACTTCACTGCAAAATGAGAGTCCATTACCAAATCCTCTGCTGAGCTGGGCAGCTACCAACAACTGAGCGCATCATTGTAAGCATTTGTTCCATGCTTCCTTACCAAATCCAGCTCCAGGAGAATGCTAGCAGATGTGGGAGAGTTCTTACTCTCATGCTTTCCCGTCCCACACAGGCTGCCAAACACACAGCAAGCACCAACTTGTGAGCCAGCCAAAGCCTGTACCTGGACACACATTGGCTCGATTTTAGTGAGTTGTTGTTGTTGTTTGTTTACATTTGTTTGCATGTAAGAATGTCACAGCATACCTGAGGTCAGAGGACAGCTTTCAGGAGTCAGTTCTTTCCTTCTATCACGTAGGTTCTAAGGACTCAAACTCGGGTTATTGGATTTGGGTTATCTTGCCAGCCTTGTATGCGACACGGTCCATGTGGCCCAGGCTGGTCTCAAACTCACCATCCACCTACCTTAGCTCCTCATTTGTTTATATGGTTTTTTTTTGGGGGGGGGGCATATTTTAAAACAGCATTTCTTAGACCAAAGCCTCCAGTTGTTATTTAAATCACATTCCCACTATAAGTAACTAGCAAAGATGAAAGTAAATCAGGCAGAGAGGCCAGACATTAAATGTCAGATTTATATACCACCACACACATGTACCACCCCAGCCCTGCCTACCCAGGAAGTCCCAGGCTAAGACTGCCCTTCACAGGAGGGTCTTCCCAAGAAAAGGAGACTTCTTAGAGATTCAGGAAAACACTGTTTCCCCACTGTCCAAAAATCAGGTAAAACCTGGGTGAGTCTGTATGCAGTGGCAGCAAGCAGCCGAAGAGGACAGGACAGAACCACCGCCATTAGCCTTCCACATCTGAGCAACCTCTGCCTCCTCTGAGCCCACCCCCTCCAAGTTCCCCATAATGGACATTCTATTAAAGAACCCCAGAGAGGAACCAACCTAGCTCAAGTATTCGTGTGTGTGTGTGTGTGTGTGTGTGTGTGTGTGTGTGTGTGTGTGTGCATGCTCGACTGCCTGCCTGTTTTAATGCAAAAGCATGATTCTTTCAGGTCTAAGACCATATTGTACACCAACAGGAAAAGCTGAAGGGCTACGGCTGATGGAGGAGTATGAGGCTACTCTTGGGAGTCTCCCACTTCTATGTAAAAGCTTGAACACACAGCAGTGAAGAATGTATCCAGGCAGTCAGACAATGCTGGGGAGGGGGCAGGTGCTTGTCTGGGGACTTCTAATGTTTACAAAATAAATAAAGTAAAACAGGAGAAAGACTCTGGAGGTAGGATGGAGTTAATTAGTAATGGAAAGTGTTAGCCCTCGGCATTCCTACTTTAGGTAACTGCCGGGAGCCAGAGGGGCTCATATTCTAAACCCAGGCCAACTTCCATTCTTCAAGGTCTGTGCCACCCCATTTCAGAGATCTGCAGGGTCTGCAAAGGTATCTTAGCAAGCAGGGTGAACAAGAAATGCAAAGTCCTGCTATGAAATATGATACTTTTCACGCTTCCTCCAAAAAAACTCTACATATGTCAAATATTGGCACACAAACAAAAAGTACTTGTTAATTAACTTTACAAAAAAATCCACCACTCTCACAATTAAATCGACACAGTCTAGACATTAACCAACATAAAGTACTTGCCAAGTGAATGGCAAGCATTAAGCAGTGCCAAATTTCCCTAATTTTAGCATCTCTACCAATTATCTTTACTTCCAACATTACTGTTTTATTATAGCTTCAAGATGAAACAATAAATCAAGTAGCATTCGGCTTAAAGCATTGAGAAAGCAGTTAAATAACATTCAGGGATGTTAAGTCAGTCCTTAAAAACTCTGAGGGTATCCCTCAGAGGATGACACAACAGTTGTGCCTTTACACATCCCTGGACTTCAGCTGCTCCAGAGAACACACCAAGCAATGAGCTTTTTAGAAGGACTGAAATTTCTGGGAATTTCTACAGCTTCCACAAAGCTAAACTGCTCCTTCTGTGGCCTGGAACATCAATCATTTGTAGAACACATTTACAGCCAAGACAATATAAATGCATTAAATTTATAATCTGTAGTCCTTCAAGCATACTATTTTTAAATAGTACGGAATATTGCTGAAAAGTTTCACGCTATTACAAGCATGAAATAAAGACAAAACGCTGTGTTGGTCTAGGTTTCCCAAGATACAAACACCCTCACCCCCCACGTTACCCTCCCCCACATGGCTTCCCAATAGCTTTCGTACTCCTTTAGTGTGGATTTACCAGCTCCAACCTCCATTCTACTCTCCAGTATGTCTTAAGGGCCTAGGGCAGGCTATTTACAACACAGCATTTAAAATAACAAGGCATTTTATTGTAAACGTGTTCCCCCGCCCACCATTGAAAGTCCCTCCCACCAAAGCTGAGATTCACTAAGAAACACCGACAGCTCTGATTTACACTTATACTATTGCAACTAGATGGCGAGGCCGAAGAAAAACTCTCAGTTCAAAACTTCGGATTCTGTATTCTGTTCTAATTCTGCATAGCAGCCTCTGTTGGTACCATATGAAGCTGACATTTTGAAATGTGGTAAAAGTTAAGCAGTTTCAAAGGAACCATGGTGAATTCGTTCAAAAGCGTTTTCTATACCTGGATAACCAGACAAAATTTTACGAGAGGCTGAATACTGTAATGTATTGTTAATTACAGTTAAGTTAAAGCAGGCTTTCTAAGCAGCGTCTGCATTCCTGTGCTGAAAGGCTT
>NW_022196915.1:44303710-44331938 GCF_008632895.1 Mastomys coucha
GTTAGCGCCTTATTACAACAGTTGCTAAAGGGGAGGGGGGGTCACAAAAAGTAGCCTTGTCTCCAGATTTAGCACTCAAAACTGGTCAGCATCATTTACAGACCTAACCTAAACCTGGGGCTAAACTAAAAGTACGGAGCAAGATTTGGTACAAATTCCCTAGTAAGCGGCTAACATGACGGGCAAGCAGGGGAAATGTAAAGGCGTGAAAAGTCCTCGCCCAAACTTTTTTGTCAACAAAATCTGCACGTCCAGTTCTCTCCCGCTCACACTCACGGGCATATGTTTTCACCCGGCAGCCTCCAGCACGCCGCTGGTGGCCGGGGTCGCCCGGGTGAGACCCCGGCCACGCAGGCTCCTGCGTGACTAGGGCTGGGGACCGGCGCTACGGACGCGGGGCGCTGAGTCCCGGCGGGGAGGAGCAGCGGAGGGCGGCCCGGGAGAGGCGTTACGCAACTGCCCCGCACCGACCGCCGGACGGCGCGGCCCGGGACGGGGCACCGGGCGGGCACCGTGCCGCCGAGGGCCCGAGGTACCGCGCGCAAGGCCGCGAGCGCGCGTGGTGGACGGCGCGGCGCACGGAGGCCCAGGCTGGGCGGGGTCGGCGCCGGGGGGACCGGGGTCTGGGCCTCCGGACGCCGCCGCGCGAGCACAACAAAGCCGCCCCGCCGCCGCCACCCGCTGCCCCGCACCCGCCCGGGACCCACCCGACGGGCGGTCCGTGCTCCGCAGGGGAGATCGCCCGTGGGACCGGGCGGAGCCCTGTCCCGACAAACTTCCCGGCCGCGGCCCCTCACCTCCGGGAGCGCTCTACACTCTCGGCGGCGTCCCGGCCCGCGGCTCCGGGACCTCGCGCGCCGGGAGACCCGGCGCCGGTAGCGGCAGCGGCTGCAGACCCCGGAGGGTCGGGGGAGCCCGGGGAAGCGGCGGCGGCGCTGGCGGCGGCGGCTCCATCTTCCCGGGGCGCTCACGCCGCGGTTCCGAAGCGCAGACCGGAGCGGGACATTCGCTACATTGTTGGCATTCCACGGGCGTCACGTGACCCCTCCTCCCGCGTCACTCTCGGCCGCATACCAGCCCGGGCGGGGCGCCCGCGGCCTTGCTCCCCGCCGCCCGCTCCGCCCCACCGGCCGCTTCCTGCGCCGCCTGGCCGGGCCGCCACCTGCCCTGCGCTGGGCTCGCGTCGGAAGTCGGCGGCCCGGGAGCGCCGGTTTTCCTACGCTCCGGTTTTCCTACGCGCCTCGTACCAGTCGATGAGAAAAGTAAGTTCAGCGGCCCCGGTGCCAGCCACGGAAAGTGCAGCCGGCTATTGAGACCCGGGCATCAAATAATAAACCAGGACGCCTGACACCCCTGAGCTTAACGGGACGCAGTTAACCAGCTCCCTCCCCGGGCACGTTTTAGCAGAGTGCCTTATGGTTTTATAAAACACATCACTGCTGCACGAACAAACCAGGGAGACTTGGCGTCTACACTTCGGCCACTCCTTTATCCTCCATTTGGGGATTTGGTCCAGGGACAGACGCTGAGAAATAACAGCGTGGAAGCCAAGTCCTTCGTTTACTATTGGCTGTCTAACGTCACACTCCCCGCCACCTACGGTCTGTGATAAGTGATGGTGAGGACTAATAGTCTTAAAAGTCAACCCGTTTTCCTCTTTAATTAACAAACGTGACATTTGAGGTTTCAATTCCGGAAGAAATTCACAAGAGTGTAGATCATTTGTACCAGTTTTTATTTTTGTCCTCGGGAAGGAACTCGAGCCCTCTCTCCTGTGCCACATTCAGGCTGTGTTATCAGAGGGACCCTTGTCAGGACTGTTTTAACTGCCTCACCAGCCTTTAGTCCTGGGCTGCCCCTCACCCCCCACCCCCTCTAATTCCCTTAAGGCTTCTTCCAGAGAATCTCATTTCTTTGTCCTTTGAACTTTAATAATTAAGCCTCCTGCAGATTAGCCTCATTTTCTTTAGTCAGCCTGACCCTGTGTGCTACACTGACATCTTGCACTGTGATGGGGAACCAAGGCATGAAGGAATACTCTGTAAAAGAGGAGTCTGGCACTCCCCGCGAACTTCCTCCCCCCATCTGGAAGCGCACTGGCAACCTTCGCTGTGTTTAAGGTTCCTACCTCTTGCTCTTTGAAAGTGTAAGAAATGTTAGTGAAGCCAGTTAGTGATGCACACCTGTAATCCCAGCTCTCCGGAAGACAGGTGAGTTCAAGGTCAACCTGGTTATAGAGAGAATTCCAGGACTACCATGGCTACACAGAGAAAAGTCTTAGCATTCCAAAGCATTTGCTATACTTCCAGCAGAAACCTCACAAATGCCTCCAACTCCAGGGCCGAGGGATCCTATGCCTCGGTCTGGCTTCAGTGGGTATATGCACACACGTGCATACTAAGCACAGACGCACACATAAATAAAAATAAATAAAATCTTTTTTTTTTTATAAAAGAACAAAAATAACTATCTTCTTGTCAGACAGTGGTGGTACAGGCCTTTAATCCCAGCACTTGGGAGGCAGAGGCAGGCTGATCTCTGAGTTCGAAGCCAGTCTGGTCTACAGAGTTAATTCAAGGATAGCCAGGGCTATACAGAGAAACCCTGTGAAAGCAAAGAAACAAACAAGTAAGCAAGAACTTTTTGCAATGTGACTATTTATAATAGTAAAAAGCCAGGAACAGCTGGACTGCAGGAGCAGAGAGGGAAAAGGTACGCGGTGGTGTACACTAGGCAGCTAAGTGAAGAGGTAGGCTTTATTTTTGCCAAAGGACAAATGATTACAGACAGAATTCAGAACCAATGTGGGGTGAACAAAAGCAAATTGCAGAACTGTACATACATTATGATACCATATCTGTAAATAAACATGGGCTTTGGAACCTAGACTCACCTCATCCTTTGTGTAAGTGTGAACTCTTACATACCACAGCCATGATAGCCATGGCCTGTTTAGAAGGAATGGAAATTGAACAGAGGAGGGAAAACTAGTGTTCTAAGTTACTCTACAGTGCTTGCTGCTTTTATTAAAAAGCTGAAGGTAAGCTGTCAACATTTATCTTTCTTTAGATTTATTTATGTGTATGAGTATTTTGTTTGAACATGTGAGCCAGGTGCCAATGGAACCTAGAAAAGTGCATGGGGGTCCCTTAGAACTAGAGATAGGAATGGTGGTGAGCCACAAAGGTGATGGTACACTATTTATGCCTTTAATTTTTAAAATGTTTTTAAATGCATACATTTGAGACTAGAAACAAATTGGAAATAAGTGTCCAAGATAGGGCTTTGATGAGGAAACTAACTGACAGTCAATCAAATCAGGCATCATGGTGTGTTCTCATAGTCCCAGCACTCAGGAGATGTCAGCAAGAGAATCAGAAGGTTAAGGTCATCCTTAGCTACATAGTGAATTCTAGTCCAGCTTTGAGGCCAGTGAGACTTTATCTTTAAAATAATAATAATAAAAATAGTAATAGTAATAAAGTATAATATCTGGACATAGTGATTCTAGGTGATATTTTTGTCTTATAACTTTTGATACATCAATAATAGGATAACCAACAACAAAAAGTATTTTTGAATTAGCAAACTAAGTACACTTACATGATGTATGTAGCTGAGGGGAGAGAGAAAGAGAGAGGAGGAGAGGGAGAGAGAAAGAGAGAGAGAAAGAGAGAGAAAGAGAAAAAACAAGGGATGTTGAGCAGAGCATCATCTTGAGTGACAAAATTACCATAATATCTTTGTGTGCCGTGCGGTAGCCTAGAGTGATTGTCTAGACGTACACTTTGTCTCTTCTAGTCTTCAGAGGAACCGTGTTATTAACCCTTTCTGATAGAAGAAGACCTTGAAGTACAGAGAGCCAAGTAATTTGCCCAGGATCAAAGAGCTGAGATTTGAATCTAGGTAGATCTAACTGCAGAGCTTAGGAGCACTGAATTACAAGGCTCTCTTCAGGTAATCACAAGAAGTCATGATTACAACGTACTTATAAATACAGAAACAAGCCAAATTAGCCCTTTACACTTGTGGTGTTCTTGGCTGGTTGTTGTGTTGCTGAAGATGGACGCCAGGACCTCGCAGGTGCTAGGCAGGGACTGTGCCACTAAGCTGTCCCCCAGCTGAAGAGAGAGCCCTGCGAGTCAACTCTCCAGTGAGACTCCTGGAGTAAAGAGAGGATTGTCTAGGGGTCCCCCCAAGGAGGATGCCCCCAAGACTGACACCCTGCTCGTGTTGTTTCTGAGTGCAAAATTCCTGATTATTGACTCAGCCTCCTTCATGCAGTGGGTGACTGGAGAGCAGGGTCTGGTCTTCAGGCACATTCATGTCTCCTTATTTGTCATCAGTGTGATGGAGACACATCGGATCTGTCTCACTGCAAAGCCATTCTCTGTAGACAGTCATGACAATGAAGAGCAGGATCACACCCTGAAAGGCCTGGATGCCTGGGGAGAGGATGCTACCCTGATCCGGCTCCTTAGGAGGTGGTTTCTCCCCACATGTTTTGTCTCTCATTAACCAGGCTACTGCTTCCTGCACAACAGGAAACTATAAAGAACCTCCTAACTGACAAGCACATCAAATATACTTTAAAGCCGTCTTTATTGTGTCAAATATCAAAGTTTAAGCATGAACCATTTCTGCTCAAGTGTGGTGGTGCATACCTACTAATCCCAGTGATCAGGATGCTGGTGTGGAGAGAATGAGTGTCCCAGGCCAGCTTAGAGTATATCAAGAGACCTGGATGAATGCATGGACGAATATTAAATATTATCTGTTTCTGAGTCGGCTCCAGGGAACTCCTCCTCTGTTGATCTTTGGCTACTGTGGATCTAAGGTGTAGAGCTTTGAGAGTTAACCACATTGCCGTTGCTAGTTAGCTGCTATGTTTCCATGATGCCTTGAGCTCCTTTTTAAAACTTTAAAACTTAACTTATTTTATTTTATTTTTTTCTAGTCAAGGTTTCTCTGTGTAGCCTGGCAGTTCTGAAACTTACTCTGTAGACGAAGCTGGCCTCAAATTCACAGAGAAGTCACCTGCCTCTGCCTCCCCATTGTGTGGATTAAAGGCGTGTGCCACCATACCCAGCTTATTTATTTTTATTCTATATGTATGGGTGTTTTTCCTGCATGTATGTCTATGTACCATTTGCATGCAGTGCCCAATGAGGCCTGAAGAGGGACAACAGATCCTCTGGGGCTGGAGTTAGCAATGGTTGTAAACCAATGGCGTCTAAACTAGGCCAGCCTTCGAGCTGCAGAACTTGACTCTTCACCCCATGACTACAGGATGGATTTACAGGACATTCTGCCTTCAGAGAACTGCTTGGTGGGTAGAGGGCACTTCCCGTGGTTTGACAAACAGAACAAAGTAGAGTAGAAATGGAAAATGAAAAGCCAATTCTGTTGGCTTTTCCTCTGCCTCTGTTTTCTTCAGTTAAGCGGTGGGCTCCTTCTGTGGTGGGCTCCCTCTGCGGTGGGCTCCCTCTGCGGTGGGCTCCCTCTGCAGTGGGCTCCTTCTGTGGTGGGCTCCCTCTGTGGTGGGCTCCCTCTGCGGTGGGCTCCTTCTGCGGTGGGCTCCTTCTGTGGAGGGCTCCCTCTGTGGTGGGCTCCCTCTGCGGTGGGCTCCTTCTGCGGTGGGCTCCTTCTCTTCTTTCCTATTAAGTCTGGCTGTTGGTGTGGTGGCTTAGACCAGTAACCCCAACACATGGGACAGAATTGCAAGTAAGATGGTATATTTTTTAAAAAGGGGAAAAGGGCTGGTGAACACCCCAGCAGGTGAGGGGCTAACAGCAAGCCTGGTGAGCTGAGTTCAGTCCTAGGATCTGCATGTTGGACAGAGAGAACTGACTGCAGTGTTGGGTACAAACAATGGCAGACAGACAGACAAACAAATGTGAAAAGAAAATTTTTTTTGAAAAGCCAAAACAGGGCTGCAGAGATGTCTTAGTGGTTATGAGCACTGACTGCTCTTCCAGAGGTCCTGAGTTCAATTCCCAGCACCCACATGGTGGCTCACAGCCATCTGTAATGGGGTCTGATGCCCTTTTGCTACAGTGTACTCATATACATAAAATAAATAAATAATTCTTTAAAAAATTAAAATTGTCTGGTTTATACATGCTTGGCCTAGGGAGTGGCACTATTAGAAGGTGTGGCCCTGTTGGAGGAAGTATGTCACTGTGGGTGTGTACTTCAAGACCCTCATCCTAGCTGCCTGGAAGTCAGTCTTCTCCTAGCAGCCTTCAGATGAAGATGCAGAGCTCTCAGCTCTGCCTGCGCCATGCCTGCCTAGACACTGCCCTGCTCACATCTTGATAATAATGGACTGAACCTCTGAACCTGTAAGCCAGCCCTAATTAAATGTTGTCCCCATAAGAGTTGCCTTAGTTATAGTGTCTGTTCACAGCAGTAAAACCCTAACTAAGACAAAAATTAAAGAAAAAGCAAACCAGTTAGCATCTTAACCCAGGCCTTTCAAGCACTGTCCCACTGAGGCCCTTAGCCACATTTAAGATTTTTTTCTCAGCAGTGAAACAGCTTGGATATCAGGGCTAAATCCCTAGGATATCAGTTCTCACACTTGTCTTGCAGTTTTAAAGTGTGAACTCTTCCCTGATTTTAAATAATTTCTAATAGCTTTATGTCTAGCTATTATACAGAGAGACCGCTGCAGAAAATGCACACAAGCTTCCTGTGAGTAGCTGGGGCAGCTCAGGACCCCACAGACCTGCTCGTCCGGGTGCCTCCACTCACGCTCAGGCATTCTCATTTTCCAAATAGCCGCTGTGCTTCTCAGACAGGTGATAACATATGAAGTTGCAAAAATCAGCCTTGCTCAATGAGCTAAGGCTTGTTCCCAGGAAAGCTCACAGCAGCAACCTCACGAAGATGGAATCACACTCTGAGTTAAACAGTTCTTTTGACAGTTCGTAATAGTAAGAGACAGAGTTCGTAAGGAAGACAGTCTCCTAACATATTCATCCCCCATGCACTCCCCCGGTGCTGACTGACTTCATCTGAGTACTCCTTATAGAAAGAATAAATATATTTTAATTTATTTAATTGTTTGTCTGACTGCCACTTCTGTGTCACACCCAGGTCTGTATCTGGAAAAGTTTCACTGAAAAGGCGATATTTTACTTTTGTGTATTTTAAAACCTCCCATTAAAAACATAAAACAAGGGGATAGAGAGATGGCTCAGCAGTTAAGAGCACTGACAGCTCTTCTGAAGGTCCTGAGTTCAAATCCCAGCAACCATCTGATGCCTTCTTCTGGAGTGTCTGAAGACAACTTCAGTGTACTCACATAAAATAAATAAATAAATTAAAAAACAAAAACAAAAAACCGTAAAACAAGGGGCTGGAGAAATGGCTCAGTGGTTAAGGTGGGAACTGAACTCAAGACCTTTAGACTGCTCTTCTAGTGGTCCTGAGTTCAGTTCCCAGCAACCTCATGGTGGCTCACAACCATCTGTAATGGGAACCGATGCCCTCTCCCTGTGTTGATGACAGCTACAGTGTACTCACATACATAAAATAAATAAATCTTAAAAAAAATAACACTAACAACAAAAAATGTAAAACAAGGCTCAAGAGTGGGTGCATACCTTTAATCCCAGCACTGGATTATACCAAGGCCACCTTGGTGTATAGAGTGATTTCCAGGCCAGTGAGGCCCTATCTAAATAATAACAAAAACAAAACCACAAAACAGTCCAGAGAGGTGGCATGGTGGTAAGGAGCAATAGCCGCCCTTCCAGGGAACCTACCTACCTGACGGCTCACAACTGGCTGTGACTCCAGTTCTGAAGGATCTGATACCAACTTCTGGTCTGTTCAGGCACCAGACACAAAAGAGATAGATGCACAAGTGGCCGGGCAGTGCTGGCACACACCTTTAATCCCAGCACTTGGGAGGCAGAGGCAGGTGGATTTCTGAGTTCGAGGTGAGCCTGGTCTACAGAGTGAGTTCCAGGACAGCTGGGGCTATACAGAGACACCCTGTCTCAAAAAACCAAAAACAAACAAACAAGCAAACAAACAAAGAAACAGATGCACAGACATACACAAGAGAAAACTTTTTTTTTTAATACTTAAAAAAAAAAAAAAAAGAACAGGCCAGGTTTGGTGGAATATGCCTTTAATCCTAGCACAGACAGGTAGATCAGTGTGAATTCCAGGCCAGTTAAGGTGATATAGTAAGATCTAGTCTCAGAAACAAACAACAAAACCATAAAACAATGGAACAGTATCTCTGGCCCACTCTGGTCTCAAATTTGTGTGTCCAAACAGCCTGTCTCAGTCTCCCGAATACTGGAGCTGCTCCTGGTAGCCGCAGCTAGCTCATTAAACCGTCTGTTTATTCATTTATTTTTGGGAGAGGATCTCATGTAGAGGAGCCTGAACTCTCCTCTCCCAACCCTCCACCCCCCCCCCCATTGCTCCTACTTGCTGGTATATAGGTGTGTGCTGCCACACCTGCTAAAAAATTTTAATGTACTATTTTGTATTAAATATTGGTAAACTTTATGAAGAATAAGTCCAAGGCTTTTGTCTTATCTCAATCAATTTCTGTAGCTAACCTAAATGTACCAAAAAATATTTAACTGTGATTGTAAAGGAACCAGTTTCGTGATCTATTTCTAACTCCAAATGTAAAAAGAACTGTGAGTGAGCTGCTGTTTGGGTTGTTGACTGTTACTTTAAGCAGCAGCTGTTTTGCTTTACCTACGAGATGCTAGATCAGAAAGAGAAAACCGAAGCATGTTATCCTTACATGCTCAAAAATATGGCCAGAAGAAAGCCATGAAGAGACCGTGAGAAGTCGACTCCAGGGCAGAAGAGGAAGCAGGCCTGTGAGGCCCTGGCTGCTGGATTCCAGAGCAAAGGGAAGCAGTTGCTGCAGATTGTATTTGATTATGGATAATTGAAGGCCAAGAAGAGTAGGAACTGGGTGAGTACCCCAGAATTAATCCCTTTCAAAAGGACAGAGGTGAGAGGAAGGATCAGAATTTGAAGTAAAGCTACTTAGAAAGGGAAAGGGGTGAAGCAAAGTCAGGAGGAAAGCTGGTATTTAAGGCATGCAGAGAATGGACTCAGAGAGTAGGGAGGATGTTAGCCGAGGGGATAGGAAGTAAACAGAGTGGACAGAAGAGATGACATAGCTCTGTGGTTAAGTACCATCAAATTAAAAGCTAACGAGGCGGTAGTGTGTGTCTGTGGTCCCCAGCTATCCAAGCTGCAAAGACAAGAGGATCCCCAGAGCCCAGAAATTCAAAGTCTGGGTAATGGAGACCCTGAATAAATAAACAGACTACAACCACCACCATCAGCTACCAAGCTGGACACAGTGGGCGCACACCTGTAATCTGAGCACTTAGAGAGCAGAGGCATGAGAATCAGGAGTTCAAGGTCAACCTTAACTATTGGCTAGCCTGGGTTACAAGACAGCCTGTCTGAAAAACACAAAATGAAGCACAAAACAAACAACTTTAAAAAAAACAAAAAACAAAAAACAAAACCCTATCACCTGAAACAAAGAGGAGGGAATGGGGACTCCATGTGCCTTCCCTGCACCCCCCCTCATGTGAACCTAGCCCCTCCACACATCTGCCATGACATACTTGCCACTCTACACCAAGAACCAATTGATGAGCCCTCCAGGACTCCCTGTAGTACTTTTTCCTTCTGGTTTCTCTCTGTGTGGCACTCAGTACTGCTTCTCACCGCACCTTTTTTCTTTCTGATTATTCAACGTAGGCCTATCTCTTCCCATAATGGGTATGTTCTGTGAAGACAGGGTGTATGTGCCGTTCACCACGATGCTCCATCTCTGCACTGAGCCCAAAACTCACAAGCTAGGTCATTCATGGCTAAGTGAAAATGTGCTTCTAACGTAAGCAGAGTCAGATGCTCTGATACACATGTGGGGGGGCTCCAGGCCAGCCCCGAAATCATGAGAACAGCTAGTGCCATAACTGCTGTGTGACTGAGCAGCCATGTTTGGTGGCTTGGAATAGTAAATGCACTTGCCACTTCTTGGTATTTTCAGCTCTTGGTGTTTTGGGGACATTATCCCTTCACAGATTAAGATTATCAGTGCCACAAACAGAGTCACTGGAGCAACAGAAACCAACTTCCCTCCAATTCACACAGGCTGAAGCTCCAACAGCAAGGATGGTGCTGACAAGCCGAGGAGACTCGACTTCAGCCTCTTCTCTCACTCCACATAGCCTTGGTGTCCTAGTCAGGCTTCTGTTTTTGTGATGAGACACCATGACCACAGCAACTCTTACAAAGGGAAAGATTTCATTGGAGCTGGTTTACAGTTCAGAGGTTCAGTCCATTATATCATCACGGTGGAAAACATGGCAGCATGCAGGCAGGCATGGTGCTAGAGAAGGAGCTGACAGTTCTACATCTTGATCCATAGTCAGCAGAAAGAGATTGTGTACCACTCTGGGCATAACTTGAGCCTGGGAGACCTCAAACCCCACCCCTAGTAACACATTTCCTCCAACAAGGCCACACCTACTCCAATAAAGCCACACCTCCTAAGAATGCCACTCCTTATGGCCAAGCATTTAAACACATGAGTCTATGGAGGCCATCCTACTCAAACTACAGCACTTGGGTAGTCTTTGCCATGTCTGTGGCCACCGCTTGTGTTTCTCTACATGACTAGCACTCTGTGCATGTCTGCATATGCTTTGTATTAAGACATGGTCATGCTTATCAGGGTTTGCCCTGATAGCTTCAATTTGACTTCGTCTCCACAGACCCTGTCTGTAAATAAGGTGATATTTTGAGGTACTAAGGGTTAGGATGTCAACGTATGCACATTGTAGAACACAGGAGCCCACCCATCATGAGGGTGAATGGAGCAGGTCTTGTCCATTGTCTGTTTTATATAGCACATAGGCTAAGAATTATGTTAAGATTTCTAAGTTATTGGAAGAAGAAAATCAAAAGAAGAGAAGCATTTCATGACCCATGAACAGGATGTGCAATCCATATTGCAGTGCCTATGACGCAAGCCATAGCTGGAACACAGCCATGCACATTCAATCTCACATCTCCCATAGCTGGAACACAGCCATGCACACTCAATCTCCCATCTCCCATGGCTGCTTTCTCTTTACAGAAGACACTATTGCAACATAGATGGCTGTAAAACCCTAAATATTTGCTGTCTCTTCTTTACAGAAAAAAAGTTGCGAACCTCTGCCCCAGAGCGGTGACAGCAGGCATGGAAAAACTACGAATGGGATGGAGAGTCATTGAGGAGGCAAGATCAACACAGTGTGGCAGGGGAGACAGAGCAGGAGGGAGATCAATGACCCTTGCTTCTCTACCCATATCTACATTACCATATAGCCCAGGAGGTGGGTTCAGACTAATGTACAAATGTTTAGCCTACAAATTTGAAAAAAAAACCAAAAAACAAAACTTTTTTCTCCTGTGAAAATTACTATACTGATAAAATGAGACACATATAAAAGGCAAATTCAGGCTGATATGCTAGACCACCACTCTTAAGACCTCGTTGAGTAATGAGACCAGCCTTCAAGGGCTGGGTGAAGCCTTATGTCAGTTAAACTCCAGGGTCCCTTGTTGCTATGATTTGGATGGAAACGTAATTCCAGAAGCGCCTGGTGATGACATTTAGTGGTGAGGCCTTTGGAAACTGACTTGAATTAGATAAGGAAAAGGGGACCAAGTCCCTTGGCTTAGTGAGAAGAGGAAGGGAATCCTGTATCTTCAAGGGTATTCATTTGCTTTCCATTGCTATGATGACCAAAAGCCGTTTGGGGAGGAAAGGGTTTCTTTTATAGCTTACAGTCCATGATGAAGGGACTCAGAGCAGGAACTGCAGCAGCAGCCAAGGAGGAGCAGCCTGTTTTCATATACAACCCAGGACCCTGTGCTCGAGGAAGGCACTGCACAGTGAACTGGGACCTCCCTCATCAATCATTAATCAAGAAAATGCCCCCACAAAGCTGGAGAGACAGCTCACTGGTTAGGGGCACTGGCTTCTCTTGCAGGATTCTTTCAGGTTCTATTCCCAGCACCCACACGATGGCTCACAAGCATCTGTAACTCCAGTCCCAGGGGATCAGATGCCCTTTTCTAGCCATTGCTGGCACCAGGCATACAAGTGATACATAAACACACTCATATACATAAAATAAATAAACCTTTTTTAAAAAGACCTGGACTGTGGTGGCACATGCCTTTAATCCTCAGGAAGCTGAAGAAGGTAGATCTCTGAGTTTGAGGCCAGTCTGGTCTACAGGGTGAATTCTAGAGCAGCCAAGGCTACACAGAGAAACCATGTCTTGAAAAACCATAAAAACAAAGGAAAGAAGGTAGGAAGGAGGGAGGGAGGGAGGGAGGGAGGGAAGGAAGGAGGGAGGGAGGGAGGGAGGGAGAGAGGGAGAAAATGTCCTCACAGACTTGTCTACAGGCTAATATCATGTAGATACTTCCTCAATTCATCGTTTTTGGTTTTTTTTGTTTTGCTTTCCTCCAGGTTCCTCTAGCTTGTGTCAAGTACAGCAGGCTACTATAATTCCCTTTCACCATGATGGATACAGTAAGAGGCTCTAGACAGATGCTGGTACTCTGTGGATTTTCAAGAACCCTGTGGAAAATGAATGTCTTTATTAACTATCCAGGCTCTAGTAATCTGAATAAGAACATGAAGAAACGACCGATCGGTTAAGAGTGCTTGCTGCAATTCAGTGGATCCAGCACCTTCCTCCCACCACTGCAGGCACCAGCACACATGACACACTACACACACACACACACACACACACACACACACACACACACACACCACAAAAACCAACCAACCAACCAACCAACAAACAACAACCTCTCCACCACACATACAAACTGGGCAACAACCCCTGCCCATCTGGTGATGGTATACAGCAGACTCCATTCTTTCTTTCTGAAGGCCTTTGCATGTTTCCTGGAATGTTATTTCCTCCATCCCTCAAACTCAGTTGATCCCAGCACACCTTGTCTGGGACAGCAGCAGAGAAGATGGAGATGACTGCCTAGTTTAGGAGAGGAAGTGGGTGGTGCACTTCTCCAGGGCCATGGGCCAAGCCAGCAGGGAAGGAAGGCAATGGACAATGGAGAATCTAGGAAGCCCAGCGGGTGTGAGGGGGTCTTTCCCTCTGCCAGCTGCTACTTGAGGCTTGTATCCAGTTTGAGGCCAGCTGTGAGAGGCTGATGCTGTAGGTACGTCTGTTCCTCTGGGTCCCTCCTTCCAGCCAGGACTGCTGTGAGGCTATACTCTTTTTGGACAGGGATAGAAATGAACCCGGACGACGGTGAGGTCACCAGAGTTGACAGCAGAGTTGAGTGTGATGCGGTATGTTGAAATGAGCAGGCTGCTGAAGGATCGATAAGCCTGGTAATATGGGCTTCTAACCCAAGAATTCTGGTTAGAAGTTGTCATTTTCCATATGGATTTTTGTTTGTTTGGGTTTGATTTTTTGAGACAAAACTATAAATTTGTAGCCCAGACTGGCCCCAAATTTAGGGTAACCCTCCTGCCCCAGCTTCCTGAATACCAGGACTCATGTGTAAAACAGCACCCTTGCCTTCCACATGTATGGGTTTTGTTTTTAATAATCTTTTCTCTCTTTTCTCAAAAGAAAAAAAATCTCATTTATCTCACCTTTAAACACTCCGTCCTTGGGCTAGAGAGATGGCTCAGCAATTAAGAGTACTGACTGCTCTTCCAGAGGCCCCGAGTTTAATTCCCAGCAACTACATAGTGTCTTACAACTATCTATAGAACAATCTGATGCCCTTTTCGGGCATGCAAGTGTACATGCAGATAGAGCACTCAAGTACTCATAAAGTATATATAAACATACACACACACACACACACACACACACACACACACACACACATTTCCTGTCACCCTTTTCAAGAAGAGGCACCCTGACCTTGGATGGAGGCATATGGCATATGGCCTCTAGTCTGAGAGGCATCTGCATGTCTAGAAAGACATCACCCACCCCAGCTTTGGAGCCAACACAACCAGCCAGTGGTGGAATGGTGACCAAGGTCCTTAGCTTTTAAGATGTTTTTCTCCTCTGTAAAACAGAGATCCACAGCTGTCTCTGGTGTCAAGAGGTCAAGCGAGATAATATGCCTGAAGCCCCAGGTGGAGAGTAGGTGTTGGGTAAACCTTTCATCCAAGAGAAGCTTAGCATTGACAGCAGAAGAACATTCTAGAAGGGAGGGAGGAAGCTTTCCGTGAATATTTAATCTTATGAAACAAATTATTAGCACCAAGTTTGAAGGAGGAAATGGAATTGTACAGAAGGTGATGGCCCATGTGCTGCCAATTACAGCCCAGAGCTTCATGTTCTTGGAAGTTATGAACACAGCCTCTAAAAAGGCAATTCTGGTGATTTTCAAGTAAGGCACAGTTACAACAAACACCCTGTAGCTTTTGAATAGTTTTTTTTTTTTTAAATCTATTAAGCTATATTAAATCCTACAAGCTGTACATGCCAAGGAAAGCTAAAGAATTTGGGGACTTTGAATGGAAGTTCCCGAGCCTTAGAAAGGAACACCACCAACTGAACATCACGACTGCAGCTGTGGAGTTCATTTTAAACCATTTTAAGTCCTGGCAAGTATTTTGTTTGGCAAGAGTAGAACCCTGTTGTGGAGGATCTGAAATTTGGGGTTCTGGTTCACAGATAACTAGTATGCAGAGAGAGGAAACAGGACTCACAGGTTAGACTAGAAATATACAATCTGACCTGTTGGGAACCCATAACATTATGTCACTCCCTCCTCCCTCCCTGCCTCTCTCCCTTCCTCCATTCCTTTCCTCTCCCCCTCCCTCCTCCCTCTCTCACCCTTCCCTCCCTCCTTCCTTCCCTCTCTCCTCTATTCTTTCCTTCCTTCCTTGGTAGGTTTGTGTTTATATTCATTGTATAATTAGCTGAACTGATCAAAGGCAAGCAAGTCCTGTGCTTGTCCTGTGCTTTGCTAAGAGGAGTCTGAGCCAGGCCTGATAATGTAGGCCTATAATCTCTGGGCTGAGGAGGTCAAAGCAGAAAGATTGTGAGTTCAAGGCCAGCCTAGGTTACATTAATTAATGAAAATGATCCACATGTGTGGGAACTTACACCTCAGGTGGCAGTGCAGGTCACTAGTCCTTTGGGCAGGAGTCCCCACAGCATAGTGTTTACAGAATGCTTCAGGCAGCACCCAACTTCCCCAATTCACATGCTCATAGTATGTGTCATTGAAAAGCTTGCAGAATGTCAGGAAATTGAGACTCTGGCCAGATGGTTGCAATTCCTTCCTCTTGAGAAGCCATTCCTCACACCGCAAGGAATGCTGAGAGGAATTTGGCCTTTTTCTTCCAGGAAACAGCCCTCCTATCTAATGGGCATCATGGTTTGTGCCAAATGGGCTGGCTGAGGACACACGCCAGTGTGAGGGCTAAGGCCCCCAGAATTCCCTGGCAGCCATTTGCAGTGGACCATTCACTGGACATTAATTTGCAATGAAGTCATTACCTACAAGTTATCAAAAAAGCAGAGCTGACAAAACACTGGTTGGTGTGCAGGCTCCGTTTAAGCTAATGTGCATGTCTCTTCTCCCTTGAAACTGGGTTTCATATTTGAACCTGTGTTCCTGGGTTCACTGAGAAAATGAGAGCCACTGAGGTAGAGCTTTCTGAGGTCCTGTGTGCACAGTGGCTGTCTTCCTGGTAATGGCCAGAGCCCTCTGCTGGTGTAAGACTTTGTTTCTGTAGGTGTTTAGTCATTTAGTCAGATTGGAGAGGACTGAATGTCAGCCGGAGGCATCCATTGAACTGGAACGGAATGAATGGAATAAGCTGAAGGGGGCAGAGGGGGAGTCCCACACAGAAGAGAAATAATGGCAGATGCTTTTTATGGAGCAGCCCACCAAGAAGCTCAGAGCAAAATACAAACAAAGGTTCAAGCGCCCAGAGGGCATCGAACAGTAATTCAGGGCCCAGTTGGAACCTAAAGTTCCAATGGGGCTACTGCATAGAAAACACCAGCAAGGAGCACAGAACTCATGCGGGGTCAGTGCGGGGACAGCTCAAGTCATTCACACAGGTCCAGAGGCCTGGAAACACATTTTAAAAATCACACCCCCAAATTAGCCTCAGAGAACTATAATTCCACCCTAGTGTCTTATTTCTACTGTGTTGTCAGAGGCACTGTCTGCTTCACTGAACTGCAATGGGTAAATGCAAAGTACTGAGATTTTGTGACTGCATCATTAACTGACATTTGGTTGACGACAGCTCTTAACTACCTGGTGCTTGGTGGCAATCGGATAAACGTTAAGAAAAGGCAGAGGGTATTCAACCACTGGGGCTTGGCTTCACTGCTATCCAACCGGAAGTTTTCTTTCTTTCTTTTTTTTTAAAGTTTTATTTATTTTATGTGTATGAGTACACTGTAGCTGTACAGATGGCCTTGAGCCATCATGTGTGTGGCTGCTGGGAATTGAACTCAGGACCTCTACTGGCCCCGCTCGCTCCAGCCCGCTCGCTCCGGTGTAATTCACTGTAGCTGTCTTCAGACACACCAGAAGAAGGTGTCAGATCTCATTACGGATGGTTGTAAGCCACCATGTGGTTGCTGGGATCCGAACTCAGGACCTTCAGAAGAGCAGTCAGTGCTCTTACCCACTGAGCCATCTCACCAGCCTGGAAGTTTTCTAATTGAGTGGTAAAGTTTTCTAATTGAATGGTAAATGCATGCAATTTGAACATTTCTAAGCAACCAAAATACACAGTTAAGATGAAACAACACGGAGTTGGGCATGGTAGTTGGGACACCGAGGTTGAAGGATCAGGAGTCTGAGACCAGCCCAGGCAATACTGGATGGGCACCTTCATTGTGCCTTCCTAAATACAAGCTTTGGTTTGCAGAAGTACCAAAGTGATAAAGACCCGGAGTGGCTCTCAGATGGGAGGAGAGACACTCTCTTTATCACAGGCTCGGTGTTCCTGTGACTAGGCATCTGACAAAAGCAGCTAAGGAGTGAAGGACTTCTTGTGGCTCACAGTTGAAGAACACTCTACAGGGGTGGGAAGGCATGGCAATAGGAGAGACACACTGGTCACAGTGCCATAGGAGGGAGACACTGGTGGAACCTGAGCAAAAGTCCTGGCGGAACCAGCGATGAGTTCAAGAAAAGCACTTGTGTAGTCTCTGTTGTGAGTGATGGGACATGCAGCTGAAGCTAAGCTGTCTGGGGGTTCAGCATTCACAGGCGTAACCCCAATATGATGTCCTCCACGTGGTGTGGACTGTCACGCCCTCTCGCTGCTGGAGGACCCGGAAGCCAGGTCTGCTTTGGGATGTAAAATATGCACCTCAGCCCCTTGTCCCAGGTCTGAAACCAGACAGAAGGAAAGAACCCAAATTAGACTTTTGCCGAGAAGCCCCTCCTCGGTCCCCAGACCTGGACAATGATGAGGGACAGAGCCAGGTATCAACAGAAGCCAACCTCTACTGCAGAGGAAAGGAAATCAGTCTATAACATGCAGACAGGGAACTTACTAATAGTCCAATACAGGAAACGATGGTAATCATGGAATATTTTGTCCTTGAACTGCTTGAAATGGGAAGAGACTTCTAAACAATAAGTGGGAGACCCTCTCACAGTGTGGCTTGTGAGTCTCTGGGGCATGAGAGCAATGGGATCAGTCTAAATGCTGTGCAAGGACTGGAGAGGTGGCTCAGTGGTTAAGAGCACCAACTGCTAGAAAAAAAGGAGGGAAGACTCTTCAAGATGTCGGCACCTGTGTGGGTTCCTGATGTGACTCCAGTAGTCAGGAATAAGAAACAATTGACAAGTGGGACCACAGGAAACTAAAGCCTTCTGAATAACAGAGGAAGCAGTTAATGAAGAGGAGACAGCCTGTGAAGTTAAAGAAACCTTCGTGGATTGCATATCTTAAAGAGAATTAATATATAATAGAACAAACATGAAAAAACAAAACAAGACAAGGAGCCAGTCAAGAAATAGACTAAGGGAGGCTGGAGAGATGGCTTAGGGATTAAGAGCACTTCCAGAGAACTCTCATTGGGTTCCCAGCACCCAAAGCGGGCAGCTCACAAGCACCTGTAGCTCTCATCTCCACAGGTTCTCCTTTCATTCTGGCTCCCATGGGCACACATGCGCGCGTGCACTCACACACACACACAGACACACACAGCATTCACAACATTCACACAACAACATTCACACAAGGCACACACAACATTCACACTGACACACACATAGCATTCACACAGACACACACAGCAATCAAACAAACACACATACACACACACACACATTCACACAGGCACACACAGCATTCACACTAACACACAGAGCATTCACACTAACACACACACAAAGCATTCACACAGACACACGCGGCAATCACACACACACACACACACACACACACACACACACACACACACGGCATTCACACAGACACACATATACAGATAAACACAAATGAATGTAACTGAACAGAGAATTCTCAGAAGAGGAAACACAAATGGCTATAAATATTTTTAATAGTGTTCAATATCCTTAGTTATCAGGGAAAGTAAATTAAAACTATTTTAAGATTCAATCTCAACCCAGGTAGAATGGCTGTCACCAAGAAAACAAATACTGCCGGTTCAGTGGTGGCGCACACTTTTAATCCCAGCGCTTGGGAGGCAGAGGCAGGAGGATTTCTGAGTTCGAGGCCAGCCTGGTCTACAGAGTGAGTTTCAGGACAGGCCAGAGCTACACAGAGAAACCCTGTCTCAAAAAACCAAAAAACAAAACAAAAACCAAAAAACCAAAAAACAAAAAAGTCAATAAAAAATGATGGGCAGTGGTGGTGCACGCCTTTAATCCTAGCAGTTGGGAGGCAGAGGCAGGCAGATTTCTGAGTTCAAGGCTAGCCTGATCTACAGAGTGAGTTCCAGGACAGCCAGGGCTACACAGAGAAACCTTGTCTCGAAAAACCAAAAAAAAAAAAAAAAAAAAAAAAAAAAAAAAAAAAAAAAAAAAAAAAAAAAAAGAAAAAAGAAAGCAAGCTGAGCAAGGCAGGGGAAGCAAGCCAGTAAGGAACATCCCTCCATGGCCTCTGCATCACACAGCATTCACACTAACACACTCAAGCAGCTCCTGCTCCCTAATCTGCTTGAGTTTCAGTCCTGACTCCCTTTGGTGATCAACAGCAATGTGGAAGTATAAGATGAATAAGCCCTTTCCTCCTCAACTTGCTTCTTGATCATGATGTTTGTTCAGGAATTGAAACCTTGACTAAGACAACATGTAATAAAATCATAATGAAGCATTATTATGCATAATTAGTAATGCTAATAAGACACATAAAATATGTAAGACTAAGAAACTTTTCTAGCTTAGCTCTGCTACTTGTTCTTAACAAGGTTACTTAGGTGTATTTAATGACATGCTTGTCTGTGTTGATTAAAGGGGATCCATGGGCTGGCCAGATGGCTCAGCAGGTAAGAGAACTACTGTTCTTCTGAAGGTCCTGAGCTCAAATCCCAGCAACCACATGGTGGCTCACAACCACCATGAGATCTGATGCCCTCTTCTGGTGCATCTGAAGACAGCTACAGTGTTCTTATGTATAATAATAAATAAATCTTTGGGCCTGGAGTGAGCAGGGACAGAGGGAGCGAAGCCGGCTGGAGTGAGCAGAGGTCCTAAAAAATTTCAATTCCCAAAAACCACATGAAGGCTCACAACCATCTGTACATAAAATAAATAAATAAATCTTTAAAAAAAAAATAAAGGGGATCCTGTCAGAAGATGTTACATACTGGGACCAGAATTACAGGGTTGAAAGTCCTCTTATTTATCCTTCTCTGGGGAGAAATAAATCTAAGGTGGATTTGAGCAACCTACCATACCTGTACCAAAGGCAGTGTAGCACAGACAATGGTTGTGCTGGCAGTTATGCTAATGAGGGAGAGGAAGAGAAGGAAAAGGAGGAGAGAATGCCAGCAACAGCTCCTCATTCTGTGCCTACCATGGCCCCTTCCCTGTGGAAAAGTTTATTAAATAATTTCAATTTTTGCATTGGTCCTCTGGTAGTATCCCACTTAGAAATAAAGAAACAGAGGCTGCTATGGTCTTTTCTGGCTTCTTAGCAGGGCAGTTTCCAAGCAACCTTCATTCTCTTCAAGGAAAGACATGTGGGGAAGGGAGGGAAGCCTGGGAAAGAAGATGTTTCAAGAGATAAACTGCCCTACAGCAAGCCCCAGAGCAGCTTAACTGACTATTCGCTCTCAAGCTCTAGGTGATAGGGGAGAGCTGTTTGCCATCAAGAGAATTTGAAAGGAGTAACTTCATAGGGCCTGAATTTTAAGGTTGAGTCTGGAAGTTAATCAGATTCACAAGAAATGAGGACCCCCATCACAGGAAATCAGGACCTCCATCACAGGAAGTCAGAATCTCCATCACAGGAAATCAGGACCCCCCCATCACAGGAAATCAGAAACTCCATCACAGGAGATCAAGACCTCCATCACAGAAAGTCAGGAACTCCATCACAGGAAATCAGAACCCCCATCACAGGAAATTAGAATTCCATCACAGGAAGTCAGAACCTCCATCACAGGAAATCAGAACCCTCATCACAGGAATTCAGGACCTCCATCACAGGAAATCAGGACCCCCAATCACAGGAAATTAGAATTCCATCACAGGAAGTCAGAACCTCCATCACAGGAAATCAGGACCCCCCCCCATCACAGGAAATCAGAACTTCCATCACAGGAAATCAGAACCCCCATCACAGGAAGTCAGAACCTCCATCACAGGAAATCAGAACCCCCCCATCACAGGAAGTCAGAACCTCATCACAGGAAATCAGGACCCCTATCACAGGAAGTCAGGACCTCCATCACAGGAAATCAGGACCCCTATCACAGGAAGTCAAGACCCCAAGCACAGGGAGTCAGGATCCCCACCCTCACCCACCCATTCCCCCCTCCGAGTAGAGCCACTTGCACAGTATTCATGACAGCTGCTGATTTTCACTTTTTCCTTTGTGAGGAAGCATATTATAAAAAGCACCTTAGGAAAATCAGATTCTTCTCTAGAAGCAGCTAAAATTATTTAAACAAACTGAGCCTTTCACCTTGTATTTTGTTGGCACTTTGAGTGGCTAAAATACAGTTGGTTCCAGCTAAAATTGTGAAGAAGAGCAAAGCAAGAGGAGGATGTGACACAGACATGTCAGGAAACAGAACCTTCCAGCTCTACAGAACTGTTTCCTAAAGCTGTGAGCAGAAGGCTAAAGGCCACACAGGATGCTCTGAACTAAAGCTACCCAGGGTACACATATGGGCAGATGGCAGGCAGGCAGGCAGGTGGGCGGAAGAAAGATTTCAGAGGACTAGAGTCACTTGAAAACACCATGGGAAGATTTAATATGACAATTGTGATTTTAAAATTGTTTTTTTTTTTAAATTGTGTGTGTGTGTGTGTGTGTGTGTGTGTATGTGTGTGTGAGAGAACCCATGGAGGCTGGAGGGCCACTCGGGAGCTAGAATACAGACTCCTGTTCTCACGATGCAACAGCAAGTGTTCTTAAACCTCTAGGCCTCCTCTCAGCCCTTTTCTTCATCTGATGATTTTCAAGAACACTCGTTGCCTTTCTGGTCAGGGGGAAAAAAACAAACAAAAGAAACAAACAGACAAAAATTATAGACTTATTTTTGAAAGATTGGTAAAAGCTGGTGAGGTGATTCAGTTCGTAAAGGTGCTTAGTACCAAGCCTGATAACCCAAGTCTCATATCCAGGCCCACAAGAAGGATGGAGAGAACCAACTGGAAAGATGTCTTCTGTTCTGAAGCTCATACTGTAGCATGAGCGCTCTCTCCATACCCGAATGAATGAATGAACGAACAAACTTAAGTGGGGTGTGGTGGCTCATTCCTTTAATCCAAGCACTCAGGAGGCAGAGAGAGGTTCTCTGAGTTTGAGACAAGTCTGGTCTACGAGATACAGATTAGCCAGGGCTACACAGAGATATCCTGTCTCAAAAAACCAATAAAACCACCACCGCTGTCATCTTTGTCATCATCATCACCATAACTGATTTTTGGCTGGTTGTTTGTTTTTTTGGTTTTTTCGAGACAGGGTTTCTCTGTGTAGCCCTGGCTGTCCTGGAACTCACTCTGTAGACCAGGCTGACCTCGAACTCAGAAATCTGCCTGTCTCTGCCTCCCAAGTGCTGGGATTAAAGGCATGTGCCACCATAGCCCAGCCACCATAACTGTTTTTTAAAGATTGGAAAAGGGTATATGAAAGGAAGCCAGAATGGGCTTTGGATTCCCTGGCACTGGCATTACAGATAGTTGTAAGCTGTCATGTGAGTGCTGGCTACTGAATCCAGAAGCTCTACAAGAGCAGTAACTAACCACTCTAGGTATGTTTCTAGCCCCAAGCATGAAACATTTGATTTGCCTAACATCTCACAGCAAGGCAGTGGCCAAACAAGGTTCCAAGTTCGTATCTAACCTGCTGTCCCAAGTCATTACATTGAAATTAATCAGACCAATGATGTCAGCAAGACAGTGAAAAAGAAAGACCAGAACTTTTTCTCTCCTCGATGTACACATCCAACAATGCTAAATACACAGCTTTCTTTTCATGAGAAGTTCAAAACTCAGTGAGAGACTCCTGCACCCTGACAAGTGCAGAACCACTTATAGAAAAGTAGTAGGAAAAGTCACAATATTCTGTGAGCATAGTCACTACCCTCAGCGTGGCTTCATCCAACCAGGAGACTGTAGCCCGCAGAGTCTTCCTGGGGAAGGAGGGGGCTGGATTGCCCAGCACCCCTCCATTGTCTCTGCTTGCTTCCTGCCTCAGATTCGCTGGAGGATGGGCTGTAACCTAGGGAATAAACCCTTTCATGGTGTTCATCACAGCCACGGGAAGCACACTAAGATACTTCCCCTTCATTATCAGGACAAGGTGGGTAAAATCATCCTGGCCACTCTATTCAACACCACAGGTTAGATCACAGAACAAGTTTCAACCAATCTTAGAAGACAGAGATCCTACCAAGTAGATATTATAAGCAAAACAGGATGCAACTAGAAATCAACGGAAGGAAACTGGTAAGCTCCTGGGTGTGTGGGAATGAACACTCTCCTGAAGCATCAATGGGTAAAAGAGGAAATCAAAAGGGAAAATACATAAGGAACCTCAAGATGAATAGAGACACAGACTAATGTAGTTCAGCTTAAACAATGCTAAGGAGCAATTGTCGTGGTGTGGGCTGGTACCATAGAACTAACAGACTGTACACTCAACGTGCTAGAATGACCAGCCAAGGAAGAGGGGACTTGGAAAGAGATAAAGATTCGAGTAGAAATACAAAATCGACAATCATCAGGAACAAATCAACAGAGCTAAGAGGTTCTGGAAAGGTAAAACTGGCCAGGCTTTTCTAGACTAAGTAAGATCAAAAGAGCGCACACTCCAATAACCAAATCCTCACGTGGAAACGGAGGTGTTGTAGGCAATGCCACGGAAATTTAGAAGTCATAAAAACATCCTGTAATTTACACCATTATTAGATAACCTCAGGAGAAAGGGAGGAACTCCAACAGATGGAGTTTTCTAAGACAGAACCAGAAAGAAAGAAAATATCTGAACAGGTCTATAATTAATAAAGAGGTTGAATCGGTAATAAAATACAACAGCAACAAAAGTCCAGCACATGTCTTGTCTGGTGAATTCTGACACATTATTCTTTGGTTTCTTTCTTTTTTATGTGCATGATATGCATACCTGAGCCCAGGGAGGCCAGAGGAGGGCATCTGATCCTCTGAAACTGGAATGACAAGTGGTTTAAGCCACTGTGCTGGTCTTGGAAACTGAGCTTGGGTCCTTTGGCAGAGCAGCCTATGCGCCTAACCACAAAGCCATCTCTCCAGGCCCTCTACTTCATTTAAATTTCTCAGAACAACTCCTATAAAGTTGTAGAGGAAGAAACGCTCTACTGTTCATTCTATGATGGCAGCATGAGCCCAACACCAAAGCCAAAGACGTCACCAACAAAACCAAATGACCTTTGGCTAATGTCGCTGGTAAGTGTCATTCACAACTCAACAAATGCAGGCAGGCTGACCTTGGCAACACTGGAAGGGCCGTTTTCACCAAGTTGAATTTTGACTCTGCAGATGTCAGGGTGCATTGACATAAAATCACTTAGATGTCTGCAGTGCAAAAGAATCAATTACCATGGTGAGAGAACAATGGGCGAACAGAGAATAAAACCCTTAGTATTTCTCTGGACTTAGAAAAAGCATTTCATAGAAGCCAACATCCCAAACTCTCAGTTATACGAAAGTAAGTGAAATCACCTCAACATAATGAATACACACATGAAAAATGCACAGTGAACATCCTAGAGGAAAATACCTGAATGTCTTCATTTTATGATCAGTAACAAGAGAGGTATCTGGGCTCACTCCAGCATGACCACCTCTGTTCAACATGGAAGTTCTAGTGAGAGTAAATATGTAAGAAAAAAATCTACATTCAAAAAAAGGAATGTGTTTGTAGGAATGTCGCTAGGTATGTCAATCACATTCCAGGATGTGGAACACACGTAAGACCTGCACAGGTTCAAACGAGACAAACATCCCAGCTCAAAAGTCCACCCTAGCCGGGCAGTGGTGGCGCACAGGTTCAAACGAGACAAACATCCCAGCTCAAAAGTCCACCCTAGCCGGGCAGTGGTGGTGCACGCCTTTGATCCCAGCACTTGGGAAGCAGAGGCAGGCAGATTTCTGAGTTCAAGGCTAGCCTGGTCTACAGAGTGAGTTCCAGGACAGCCAGGGCTATACAGAGAAACCCTGTCTCGAAAAACCAAAAACTAAACCAAAACAAAACAAAAGTCCACCCTAACCTAACCACACCTAACCCAGAAGCTATTCGCAAATTGATACCTCCTGGGAATGGAAAATCAATTTTCTCCAATGGAATGTCATTGGGTATGTCAATCACATTCCAGGCTATTTGTAGACATCATGATTTAATTGTAAAAAACTCTAAAGACCATACACACACAGACACACACACACACACACACACACACACACACACACTCCGTGAGAACTAAAATACAGATTATTTTTAAAGTTGCAAAAGATAAGATGAAGTTACAAAAGAGATCAGCATACAATTCAGTTGTATGTCTGTACGCTAATAATGAAAATGAAGTTAGAAAAACACCAAGAAGGGGCTAGAGAAGTGACCCAGCAGTTACAAGCATGCACAGCTCTTCCAGGGAGTTCAGCTCTCAGCACCCACATCAGACAACTCGGAACCATCTCAAAGTCCAGATCTAGAGAGTCTGAAGATTTGGGCCCCTTCAGGCACCTGCTTGCACATGCATATGCCCACAATTAAAGTAAATCTTTAATAAAAAATAAAAATTAGCTGGGCAGTGGTGGCATACGCCTTTAATCCCAGCACTTGGGAGGCAGAGGCAGGCAGATTTCTGAGTTCATTCCAGAACAGTCAGGGCTACACAGAATAACCCTGTCTTGAAAAACCAAAAAAGAAAAAAAATTAAAAATTAAAAAAAAAAAGAGTACAGTACTTAGGAATATATTTAAGTAAGGAGGAGAAAGACTTGGATGCTGGATGCTTGAAACATAGGAAAGAGATCTATATTCACAAACTTGGATTTAATATTGATAAAATGCCCATATTCTATATTCCCAATGCAATCTATGAAATCAATGCAATTACTGTCAACACTCCAATACTTAGTTTCAGTTATAGAAAGAACAACTTTCAGAGTCATTTGGGATCACAAAGGGTCCCAAATAGACTCAACCATCTTGGACAGTTACAAACCGGATTCAGCACAGTTGCTGGTTTCAAACTCTGTTCCAAAGCCATGGTAATTAAAACCATAGGACAGTATTAAACTGTTGTTATTACTGACATGTAGATAAACGGAACAGAATAGGGAGCCCAAAAACAAACTCATCAATATGTGATCAACCAATCTGTAAAAAGAGTACCAAGAATGCCAATGGGGAAAGAATAATGTTTTCAACAAATGGTGAAGAAGCACTTGAGGATCAATGGGACTGCCTTGGTTTACGTTTTTTGTTGCTGTAATAAACACTGACCAATGCCAATGTGGGGGGAGAAAAGGGTTTATTTGGCTCAGAGGTTACAGTTCATCTTTGAGGGAAGCTGAGGCAGGAACTGCACAAGAGCCATGACAGAATGATGCTTACTGGCTTACTTCCCTTGGCTTCTTCAGCTACCTTACACAACCCAGGACTACCTCCCACTATGGGGCTTGGCTCTTGTACATCAATTAGCAATGAAATTCATCTTCCAAACACAACGAAAAGGACTATCACACATATGAACTCACAGAGACTGAGAACACACATAAGACCTGCACAGGTTCAAGCCAGACGACCATCCCAGCACTAAGAAGGGAGGTGCACACAAAGTTCCATCCATAACCCAGAAGCTATTCGCAAATTGATACCTCCTGGGAATGGAAAAATTAGTTTTCTCCAATGGCATATCACTGGGTATATCAGCCACATTCCAGGGCAGGCCCCATACCCAGGAGTGTTAGGTCAACCCAAAGCAGACTCTATGATTGTTTTTTTTTGTTTGTTTGTTTTGTTTTATTATGTTTTGGCACTTTTCTTATTGGGTTTTAAAAAGTTTGTTTTGCTTTTTTGCTGTTGCTAATGTTTTGTTTGGGGGGAGAGAGAGAGAGAGAGAGAGAGAGAGAGAGAGAGAGAGAGAGAGAGAGAGAGAGAGAAGATTCTGTTGTGTTGTTGTTAGAATCGCGACTTAAGTCGGAACAGACCAGATCAGGCCAACGCATTTCCACATGGCAGAGGTTTATTGTTGAGGAAGAGGGCAGCGGTAAAGGTGGGAGGTGAGCCAAGTGGATTCTGGGAATGTATGGTGGTTGCCATGGCTACATGGCTACAGGTTTGAGGGTAGCTATCTCGTAGGTGTGATGTTACTGGGTTCGGAGCCAATCTTGATACTAACAGACTCAAAACTTACAAAACCTGAAACTATAAAACTTGTTAAAAACAAAACAAAACAAAACACAAAAAACAAAAAACAAAAACAAAGCCGGGCTGTGGTGGCGTTCGCATTTAATCCCAGCACCTGGGAGGCAGAGACAAGCAGATTTCCGAGTTCTTGGCGAGCCCCATCTACAGAGTGAATTCCAGGACAGCCAGGGCTACACAGAGAAACCTTGTCTCGAAAAACCAAAAAAAGACCTCCTACAAGTTCAGCATCCCTTCATGATCAAAGCCCCGAAGAAATGAGGAGGACCGGCCTGACTCAGTGCAGCAGAGGGCATATGTGCAAGCCAGGCAACTAACAGGAGTCTGGTAGGGAAATAACGTTTCTTCTAGAATGTTGTATGAGTCATGGGTGCCCAGTTTCTCTCCTCTTACTAATACAGTGTCCAAAGTCTTAGAGCAGTTATGAAGAAGACATCAGAGTGATTGATATAAATAGGAAAGGGAGAAGTGAAATTATCCCTATTTGAAAATGACAATATGAATAGGAGATGGAAAAGAACATCATGAAAATGATTATATTGTTGAAAGTGATTCATATAATGTGCTGGTTTCAATATGCTTGGCCCACCCATGGGAAGTGGCACTATCAGGAGGTATGGCCTTGTTGGAGTAGGTGTGGCCTACTGTGGAGGAGGAAATGTGTCATTGTAGGGGCAGGCTTTGAGGTCCTGTGCTCAAGCTTCACCCAGAGCAGAAAAGACCTTTCTCCTGGCTGCCTGCACGGGACAGTTGCTTCCTCACTGCTCTTGGATCAGGATGTAGAACTCTCAGCTCCTTCAGCACCATGTGTGATGGTTTGTATATGGTTGGCCTAGGGAGTAGCCTTGTTGGAGTAGGTGTGCTACTGTGGGCATGGGCTTTCAGAACCTCGTCCTAGCTCTCTGGAAGCCAGTCTTCTCCTAGTGGCCTTCAGATGAAGATGTAGAACTCTGAGCTCCTGCACCATGCCTGCCTGGATGTTGCCATGCTCCAGCCTTGATGACTATGGACTGAACCTCTGAACCTGTAAGCCAGCCCCAATTAAATGTTGTCCTTATAAGAGTTGCCTTGG
>NW_022196915.1:44332021-44341813 GCF_008632895.1 Mastomys coucha
CACAGCAGGAAAACCCTAACTAAGACAGAAGTTGGGACCAGGGACTGGGGGATTGGTATAATAGGCCTGACCATGCTTTTGTTTGGAAGAATGTGGACTTTGAGACTTTGGATTTGGAAGCAGTAGAATGCTTTAAGGGGGGCTTCATGGGCCATCCTAGTAGGAATATGGAAGACAGTGGTGCTAAGAGTGGTTTGAACTGTGTAAGCCTGGCTGGCTCTAGAGACTTCAGAGGAGAAGAATTTTAATATGTGGCCAAGAGATTGTTCTTGTGGTATTTTGGTGAAGAATGTGGCTGCTTTTTGGCCTTTTCTGAAGAGCCTACCTGAGGCTAAGGTGAAGAGACTTATATTAATTGACTGGACAGATGAAGTCTGAAAAAAGGCCAACAAAAGATTTTGTTCTGGGCTGGAGAGATGGCTCAGCGGTTAAGAGCCTGACTGCTCTTCCGAAGGTCCTGAGTTCAAATCCCAGCAACCACATGGTGGCTCACAACCATCCATAATGTGATCAGATGCCCTCTTCTGGTGTGTCTGAAGACAGCTACAGTGTACTTACATATAGTAAATAAATAAATCTTAAAAAAAAAAGATTTTGTTCTTTGGCTAAATCTCATGAATATCATTTTTGAATAAACATAGCAAGCTTAGAAAGGAAAGACATAAAACGTATGGTTCAGGGGCTGGAGAGATGGCTCAGCGGTTAAAAGCACTGACTGCTCTTCTGACGGTCCTGAGTTCAAATCCCAGCAACCACATGGTGGCTCATAACCATCTGTAATGAGATCTGATGCCCTCTTCTGTGATGTCTGAAAACAGCTACAGTGTACTTGCACATAATAAATAAATAAATCTTAAAAAAAAAAAACAAAACGTATGGTTCAAATAATAAAGGGGCACCAGGAAGTGAAATGGAACTGAAGCCTATTTTCAAGTAGATAAAAAGATTAAGGGAGTGGTGATCTCAGGAAGAGATCCCACCCAGCTAAGCTTACTGTCTGTGTTTACAGTTGAACAAAGGATAGTTTGGAATTTTAATCTGGAATGAACTACAATCCAGAAATGGAGGGTACACTTGTGATCCATATTTTGAGGCTAGGCCCAGGCATGGCAGTACATACTTTTAATCCCAGGAAACAAAGTCAAGTAGGTTTCTCAATTCAAGGCCAACCTAGGACAGAGCAAGTTCTAGGTGAAGAAGTGCTTTACTCTAGGTGTGGTGGTACATGCCTTTAATCACAGCATTTGGGAGACAGCCATGCAGATATTTCTGTTCAAGGTTAATCTGCAGACCAAGTTTTAGGATAGCCAAGCTTAGGCAGTAAGGGAGTCAGAAAACAGATAGCTGGTAACAGAATCGGGGGAGGGGGCATGTCACTCTGGCTTTTGAATCAAGAATAAAAGGGACTACTGGGACAACTGATGCTGGATAGCTAGAGCTAAGAAATTAGTAGTAATTAAGAGGAGACCAGCATCACTGAGGTGAAATCTTCTGGAAGATGTTTTTTGAGAACACAAAGAAGCTGTGTTCCAGTGATAGCCAACGTTGTACCTCATGATACAGCTGGACTTGGTAATGTGTAAGAATCACCCAGGTGGTACTGGTTTTGACAGCACGAAGGGGTCATGAAGAACAGCTGAGGCTTGGCACTGTGAGAGGCCATGGAAGGCCATTGGTAAAGGTACAGCCTTAGTTGCGGTTGATAGTCCAGGCCTGAAGGGGTCATGCAAAGAAACTGAGGCTTGGCATTATGAAGAGAGCTTATGAGAGGCTATTGGTGAAGAAGCCTAGCTGTAGTTGAAGAACCTAGCATATTGGAGATGCCAGTAACATGAGATGATCACCAAGAACAGCAGCAGCAGTGGAGTGGAGTCAACCAGAGCCTAGAGTGCTACAGAGGGCAAAGCTGGAAAAGTGACCCAAGTCCTTGGAGGAGCCCTGAAGATCATGTGTGAATTCCAGACATTGGAACAAAAGGCTATGAAGTTGAAGTTGACTCGGAGTCCCCAAGATGTTAGATAAAAATGCCAGAGTTGTGGGAGGAACCTGCCACAGAAAACTGCTAACAGGGAGTGGAACCAGCCCAGGAGAAAGAAGTCAACAAAGATGAAAAAGTAGTGGAGAAGCCGGGGGTGGGGGGGTGGGGGGGAGCCCGCACGCCTTTAATCCCAGCACTTGGGAGGCAGAGGCAGGAGGATTTCTGAGTTCGAGACTATACAGAGAAACCCTGTCTCGAAACACATGCCCCCCCCCCCAAAAAAAAAAGAAAAGAAAAAGAAAGAGTAGTGGAGATACGAAGACCGCTTTGGCATCAGACATGGAGATGCAGAGTTTGGAGTTTTCCCAGCTGGTTTCCTGTCTTGTTTTGGAGATTACAGTTAAGTGATTGGATGAATCTCAGAAGAGACTTTGAATTTAGGACTTGTAACATTGTTGAGACTGCTGTAGACTTATGGGGACTTTGGAAGTTGGACTAAATATACTGTTTTTATGCTTTGGCTAGGTATGTCCCCCATAGACTCATGTGTCTGAACAAGCCTAAGGGGGTCAGGGAGTGAAATATGATGGTTTGTATATCTTTGGCCCAGGGAGTGGCCTTGCTGGAGTAGGTGTGTCACTGTGAGCATGGGCTTTAGACTCTCATCTTTGCTGCCTGGAAGCCAGTCTTTTCCTAGCTGCCTTCAGATGAAGAGGTGGAGCTCTCAGCTCCTCCAGCCCCATGTCTGCTTGGATGCTGTCATCCTCCTTCCTTGGTATAATGGACTGAACCTCTGAACCTGTGAGCCAGCCCCAATTACATGTTTTCCGTATAAGAGTTGTCTTGGTCATGGTGTCTGTTCACAGCAGTAAAACCCTAAGACAATATGTCTGCCTGCCCACTGCCATGCTTCCCACTGGGCTGGTTCCAATGAGAGTGGACTGCGTCTGGCCCATAGGCTGAGGCCCCATCACTGCAG
Organism: Mastomys coucha; assembly: GCF_008632895.1. NCBI lineage: Eukaryota > Metazoa > Chordata > Mammalia > Rodentia > Muridae > Mastomys > Mastomys coucha. Next base: position 44,334,979 of record NW_022196915.1, read on the forward strand.
AGCTACTTGGAGAGGCTGGAGAGGAAGTGCTGTTGCCATGACACCTCACAGCAGCCACAGGCTGAGGCAGGAAAAGAGTGGCAGTCCTTGAGGAGTCACACCCAGGGACTACCCTTCTGGAAAAGCCTATACCCTTTAAAACCTCAAATCTGGCTGGGGGTGAGGGGTCCAGGGCTGGTGAAATAGTGAATGATTCCTCCAGCCTGTTTGTGCTGCCAGGAAGAAAGATCCTGTGTAGTCATATTATATGAACCCTAGGGCAGTGACTAAGCACCATCCTGAGAGAAGCTATTGCTAAAAACTGAGCTACCTCAAGAGATCAAGAACATGGAAAATCTACAGCTTAGAAAGCCTCAGTTTAACCTGCTGCTGTTGCCTGTTGGAGTGATGTTTTTGCACACTTGTGAAGATGCATCTCTATCCTTCCTTGCCTGTCTAAGCCACCTTCTGAATGACTAAAATAAAAAGACTATGGCCTACAGCAAAAGGCAGAATAGTAAGATGGGGTGCCCAGACACAGAGAGAAACTCTGGGAAGGAGTCAGGTGCAGGGCTTCAGCCATGTGGCTGAACTTAGATTAACATAAGTGGGATAATTGAGTTATGAACTAGTGGGAACAATGGCTGGCTGTAAGGCCCAAAGAATTATAAAGAAGTATGTTTTTGTGTCATTATTCAGGAACTGGGACATATATAGAAAAGCCCACAGTTACAGCTGCCCACAGGTGAGGGACAGCCCAGTGAGGGGGCTGTGGAAAGCGAGATGGGTGGGTTAACAAGCTGAGGGGACTCAGGCAGCACCAGCCAGGTCTAAGGAGGAGAGCCTCACAAAACAGGTTTCAATGTGACTTTTACTATTCCTTTCTTTAAAGGAAGTTGCTTTGTAATGGCTACTCTCAATAATTAACCACTTATAAAATGTGAATATTTCAAATTTCTCTCTGCCGCTATGATATTGTTATACTGATATTTCGGAACGTCAAAATTTTAACACTGATCAATAAAGTTCTAATAAGCTGGTAAAACACTGACTATTATCAGTCACAAGCTTAAGATTTAAATTTCTTCTAGTTGGGCTTGAGCTCAGGCTGCTCTTCCAGAGGTCCTGAGTTAAACTCCCAGCACCCACATGGTGCCTCACAGCCATTTGTAATGGGATCCGATGCCCTCATCTGCTGTGTCTGAGGACAGCTACAGTGTACTCACATATATAAAGTAAAACAAATATAAATTTATTCTAGTTGTCTTTTAAATATAGACTTAAAGATGGTTCTTGTCATGCTATAAACGTCTCTCTCACCAAATTTATATATCCAGCTCTCAGGACAAAAAAAAAAAAAAAAAAAAAAAAAAAAAAAAAAAAACAAAAACAAAATAAAACAAATGTTCATGCTTTTGCTATTACTCAAAGGTATGAGTTTACTCCAGCTGTTTTACAGATACCACCAGCTAGCTGCTTTTTCTACAATATGGATTTCAATACAGATTACAAACAATGGTAATATAAGCTTCAAGGAGTCAAAAAAAAGAAAAAAGTCATAAGACTTAGATCCACCTCAAATGGCTCCACAGGTCAAATAGACTCCAGATAAGTGCTCCTGTCAATCAATGACCTAAGCTTCCCTGCCTACTGCCTATTCCTGAGGGGAAGTTTCAAATATAAAATTTCCTTTAAGTTCTTTAATGTTAACTTCTGTCCCTGGTCTATATCTATCTTGGTAGAGTTCTATTTGACTGGTAGACACCATCCATCAGCCAGCCACAGACTACAAACTGCTTCAAAGTCAGTCTACACCACACCAGCCCCATGTGGTCCTACAAAACCAGAAAGCCCAGGATTGGCTGAAAACGGGTGTAAGCAGTCCAGTCAATGCTATTGCTCCCTGTCTCTTCAGCTGGGTCAGTAAACCAGAAGCTTTTGATGAATACCCTGTTGCCCTGAGCCTCTCCTGGCCCTTGACTAGCATTCCAGCCTTCCTGGCCCTGACAATGGCATCCTAATTTTAGTTGATGAGCAGTTACAGAAGAGAGTGCGACATTCCTTTTTCCCAATAGCAGGCTGGGATGTTATGAAGAGGAAACTCCCTGACAAAGGGGACAAAATAAAGACTCATTCATTCTACACAAATAAAACAGGTGTAATGTGAAGGGGCCATGCACCTTTCTATGCATTACACACCTTGTTTCTCCTCAGATAAAGAATGCTGAGACTTAGCCGGGCGGTAGTGGCACATGCCTTTAATCCCAGCACTTGGGAGGCAGAGGCAGGTGGATTTCTGAGTTTGAGGTCAGCCTGGTCTACAGAGTGAGTTCTAGGATGACCAAGGCTACACAGAGAAACCTTGTCTTGAAAAAACAACAACAACAAAATGCTGAGACTCTATCAAGGATTTGACAGGGACACAAGAGACAATGAGCATGGGAAGGGGAATGATAAACCAGCCTGCCTCCTTCTTGGTCTTGAAAGCCAAAGCTTGGTCTTATAGTAAAGACAAACTAGGTTTATTCCTATTTGTGACTAAATCTATTTCTCCAGGATTGGGCTATGCCTCACCTGTCACCTTAACTACAAATAGTTCTGGACTGCCTGTTCCAGGAAATGACAGCCATGCTTTTGTTTCAAAGAGTTTTATGACCACCTGCTGTCATGACCACCTGTTGCCATGACCACCTTGTCATGACCACCTTGTCATGACCACCTTGTTATGATTACCTTGTTGTAACCACCTAGTCATGACCACCTTGTGACCACCTTGTAACCATGTCTTTGTTTCAGGAGGTTGTTATAACCAACTTGTTCTGCTTCTGTTCTCCTTCTGTAACCCAGCCTATTTGTCTTCCAAATCCTCCATTTGGATGCCACCTACTCCTAATGGAAACCCTTATCTTCCCCATGTCCAGTGCTCAATGTTCATGTCCAATGTTCAGGAGGGTCCCCCTCTTGAACCCTACCTTAGGGACGGAAGCCCATGTACATGAATTAAAAAGGTTGCTTTAATTAATTTGACCAGGATTTGGGTCAATGGTTTTTCTCCTTGCAGCTGTGGAATTAACATTTTGAAGTTTCAAAAGTTCTATGACCCCCCCACCTGCAGCCCTACAGATCAAATGTGAGTTCTCAGCTACTGCTCTAGCCCCATTCCTGCCTGCCTTCTCCTATACAGACTGACCCTCTGATGAAACTGTAACAAAGCCCCCAATTGAATGTTTTATTTATAATTTGCCTTGGTTATGATGTCTCCTCACAGCAATAGTAACCCTAACTAAGAGAAGTTGGTATGAGAAGTTGGATATTGCTGTGATAGGCCTGACCATGCTGTTTTTTGGAGAACTATAGTAGACTTCGGGACTCTGGACTAGAAAAGCAGTTAAACTAAAGCAAATTAAAGACGTTAAAAATTAAAGCAGTTAAAAGCAGAGCCACCCTAGTAGGAGTGTAGAAGACAGTCATGTTAAGGCAATGTGGACTATGGTGGCCCAGCTTACGCTGTTTCATTAGGGAGCAGTAACAGTGGTGTAGAGCCCATTCTTGTAATATTTTGGCAAAGAACTTGTCTGCTTTCTGTTCTTGTCCAAAAAGTCTGCCAGAAGCTGAGTTGAAGAGTCTTGGACTAGTGCCATTGGCAGAGGAGATTTTAAGACAGCCTGGTATTGACGGTGTTGTGTGGTTATCAGTGATCACCCTTATGCTGATTGACAAAGAAAAGGTATAAGCAGGGCAAACAGAAATACAAAATGCACAGTTTGAGGAGAAAAAGAGCACCAGGAAGTGTGATGGAGCTGAGTCTGTACTCAGGATCAGAAACTAAACAAAGAAAGAAAAAAGCCTGGGGCCACAAGGTGTAAAAGGAGTGGTGACTTCATGACGAGGCTCTACCCAGCTAACCCTGCAACCTGGGAAAGAGAGAGAGAAAGAAAGAAAGAAAGAAAGAGAGAGAGAAAGAAAGGAAGGAAGGAAGGAAGGAAGGAAGGAAGGAAGGAAGGAAGGAAGAAAGAAAGAAAGGAAGGAAGGAAGGAAGGAAGGAAGGAAGGAAGGAAGAAAGAGAGAAAGAAAGAAAGGAAGGAAGGAAGGAAGAAAGAAAGGAAGGAAGGAAGGAAGGAAGAAAGAAAGAAAGAAAAGAGTTGAGGAGATTCCTAGGCCTAAATAACAGAAAGTTTATGAAAATGCAATCCAAGGAGTGGGCCAGGTTGCCACCCTGTAGGCAGCAAAACTTGGCAGCTTTGGTCACAGTGTTCCAGCTTCATCAAGAAGGATGCCAGAGTAAAAGGATTGTAGAATCTTCCTCAATGGTTATGGAAAGCTGCTGAGGCCAGGGGTGTGGCAGGGGAATCCTCGCATGGAGTCCCAGAGAAACCTCTGTGTGAAGCTGCAAAGGTGAATCCTGGATTGCCTTGGAGACCCCAGGATATTGGAGAGGCCAGAGCCATGGGATATCTGACAAGGAAGGCTGCAGAGGGTGTGGCAACATCCCAAACAAGAGCAGCGTGTAGCAGTCAGCAAAGCTGGAAAGGAGTTAGAGATATGAAGAGGAATCTAACAAGCCCTTTGACATCAGGCATAGAGATGTGGAATTTGGAGTTTTCCCTGCTGGGTCTCATCTTTCTTTGGTCCAGTATTTTCTCATTGTGCTCCTTCTCCTGGAATCTGGAGTGGTTCTGCATATTCTCTGCCATTGTGTGTTGATGGGATCTGCTTCTTTTTTCTTTTTAAATTTTGATTTTACAGGATGTTACACTAAAAATATTAGCTTGAGTCTTAGAAGAGACTATAGACTTTTAAGCAGTCTTGAGATTGTGAAAGACAATGGAGACTTTTGAAGTTGGACTGAATGCATTTTGCATTTTGATAAGGTTACCAACCTATGGGGGCCAGTGGAAGTGAAATGTGGTAGTTTGAATGAGAATGGCCCCCATAGGCTCGTATATTTGAGTTAACAGAATTGTTTGGAAAGAATTAGGAAGTGTGGCTTTGTTGGAGAAAGTGTGATTTTTCTTCTAGATTTATTTATTTATTTTATGTATATAAGCGTTCTATCTGCATGTACATCCTGCACACCAAAAGTGGGCATCAGATCACATTATAGAAGGTTGTGAGCACCATGTCATTGCTGGGAATTGAACTTGGTTCCTTTGGAAGAACAGCCAGTACTCTTAACCTCTGAGCGATCTCTCCAGCCCAAGTGTGATCTTTTTTAGAGGAAGTGTGTTCTGGGGGCTGGGAGCCACCTTCGAGGTTTCAAAAGCCCACAATCGGCCCTGTGTGGCTCTCTCTGCCTGCAGTTTACAGATCAGATAGGACCACACAACCACTGCCCCAGCACCATGCCTGCCTGCTCAGTGCCCGACTCCCCGTGGTGATATTCATGGACTGACCCTCGAAAAGTGCAAGCAATTAAATGCTTTGTATTGTAAGTTGCTTTGGTCATACACATAATGTCTCCTTACAGTGATAAAAACCATAACTATGATACCCACACACATACAAATACATATACATACACATACATATGAAGTAAAACCTAAGATCTACATATAAAAAAGAATACGTGGGCCGGGCGGTGGTGGCACATGCCTTTAATCCCAGCACTTGGGAGGCAGAGACAGGTGGATTTCTGAGTTCAAGGCCAGCCTGGTCTACAGAGTGAGTTCCAGGACAGCCAGGGATAGACAGAGAAACCCTGCCTCAAAAAACCAAAAAAAAAATAAGAATATGTGGTGTTTGTCTTTCTGGGTATTTGTTTTTTTACGCAATTTAGTAGTTTGCAGATCTATCCATTGAAACCAGGATCTTGAAGAAATCTTTGCATTCCTATTTTAATTGACGGAGTATTTATACAAGCTGAGTATGAGCCAGCCGTGGTGGCACATGCCTTTAGTCCCAGCACATGGGAGGCAAAAGCAGGCATATCTTTGTGAGTTCAAGGCCAGCCTGGTCTACCAAGCTTGTCCAGGACAGCCAGGGATACACAGAGAAACCCTGTCTCGAAAAACAAAACAAAAAACAATCAAACAAATACAAGCCAAGTATGGAAGGAACCTAAATATACTGATAAATTAATGGATAAAGAAGATGAGGAAGATGTGCAGGTGATGCACATCTTTAATCCCAATATTCAGGAGGCAGAGACAGGAGGATCTCTGTGAGTTTGAGGCCAGACTGGTCCATAAAGTGAGCTTGAGGACAGCCAGGAATACCTAGCCTCTGTCTCAAAACAAACATGAAACCACAACAACATGGAAGACACATTCAATGAAATATTATCTGACCTAGAGAAAGTAAAACACAGATAGACTTAAGTTATCCTGCTAAAGTAAAACAAGCAAGTCACAGAGGTATCAGTCGGTGAGGTCCTTTATGTATGAAGTAGCTAACAGCCGGTGAGGTCCTTTATGTATGAAGTAGCTAACACTGACAAGCAGAGCCGGCCCCCAGAAACACAATAGCTGGAAGATAACATGAGGAGTGTAAATAGCTTTCATGAACATGTCCAGGACCTTAAAGAGAAGATGAACACATCCCTTATTGAAGTCTGTGAAAAACAAGGACAGTGGAACAAAATTATGAAAATAGTTCAGACCATGAAAATGGAAAGGGAATCACTAAAGAAACTGAGATAAAACTGGAAATGGAAATTTTAGGAAGTCAAACAAGAACCACAGAGGCAAGCCTCACCAACAAGGCACGAGACAGAGAAGACAGAATCTCAGGCACTGAGAGCAAGGTAGAAGAAACAGATACCGCAGTCAAATTAAAAAACTCCAAGCATGGGGCTGGTGAGATGGCTCAGTGGGTAAGAGCACTGACTGCTCTTCCAGAGGTCCTGAGTTCAATTCCT
>NW_022196915.1:44341840-44345041 GCF_008632895.1 Mastomys coucha
CAATTCCTAGCAACCACATGGTGGCTCACAACCATCTGTAATGGGATCTGATGCCTTCTTCTCGGTGTCTGAAGACAGCTAGAGTATACTTATATATAATAAAAATAAATAGCCGGGGAGTGGTGGTGCACGCCTTTAATCCCAGCACTTGGGAGGCAGAGGCAGGTGGATTTCTGAGTTCGAGGCCAGCCTGGTCTACAGAGTGAGTTCCAGGACAGCCAGGGTGACACAGAGATACCCTGTCTCAAAAATAAATAAATAAATAAATAAATAAATAAATAAATAAATCTTTAAAAAAGACATGTGCAGCATCCTTAGTTATCAGAGAAATGCAAATAGAGAGGATTTTGAGATTTCATGTTACCCTGGTCAGAATGCCCAAGGTCAATAAAACAAATGACAGCTCACGTTGGCAAGAATGTAGGGGAAGGAGAGCTCTCATCCATTGCTGGTGGGAATGAAATGAGTGTGGTGGCTCCTCAGGAAGCTGGGAGTCGATCTATTCAAGATCCAGCTACACCAGCCTTGGGCGTAGACCCAAAGGATGCTTCGTCCTATTACAGAGTCACTTGCTCAACCATGTTCATTGCTGATCTATTCATGATAGCTGTAAACTGGAAAAATGCTTAGATGTCCATCCACTGATGAGCAGATAACGGATACGTGGTCCATTTATACAATGGAATATTATTCAGCTGTTAAAAAGTAAAACCGTGAGTTTTGCAAGTAAATGGATGGAGCTAGAAAAAAAAATCATCCCAGTTGAGGTAACCCAGATCACAGAGACTGGTATGTGTTCTTGTATGTGGATATTAGCACTTAAGCCTTTGATTGGCATGCTACAACCTGTAGAGCTACAGAGGCTAGGAATAGAGTAAGGAGCTAGCAGGAAGGGATGATCGCTCAAGGAAGGAGAAATAGAACATTGGGGAAAATACAGGGAAAGAAAACTAACACTGAAGGCTATTTGAAAAGCCACATGGAAACCTGCTACTGTAGAAGCTTTCTAATATATACATGGATGAAAGGAATCTAAATGAGTCTCCAAATTACAGAGGAGATGATGCCCAGCTAGGCATCTTATGCCACCAAGTGAAAGCCTCCAGGATTTGGTATGGGTTACATCTTGTTAGGTTGTTGGCCAAAGAGACCCCATGAAAACCCTAAGACACCACAGACAATTAGCAAGGCTATTGCTTGCTCTCTATATCTTGGTGGTAAGTCCCTGTTTCTGGAGACAGCACTTACATAGCTTATGTCTCATTGAGCAAAGAGAAGTCAATCTGGTGCCTCACCAGAAGGCTCATCCCTACTGACTAGTGTTCATTGTCCTGGAAGGCACTCCCAGAGGAGAAAGGTAACCATCAATACAGCTACAAACTCTGCAGTAGACAACAATGACCTGCCTGCACGATGTGCTGGTGCCATATGGCCACAAATGTGGTGGGAACAACAGACCACCATCTGCTTGGATTTAAGCCTACTCCATAAGATGGAGCCCTTACCTGACACTGCTCCCATGGCCAAGAGTCTGAGACTAGATAGACCACGGACCAAGAGGAAATGCAAACACTATTGTTCTGTTAATAGAACATAGCAATAAGATGACTCCTAACAACGTTCTGCCGTGCTCATATGTGATGGTCCTGCTGACTACATTGAGACAGCAGCTCGGCTCGGCTCACCAGGGGTCTGGAGCCAGCTAGGGATTAAGCCAGAACCGGGAGCCCAGTATTCAATATGGACTAAAACTTTGATCCGCCCTCCTGCCTGGAGTCCTCGCTTTGATATGCTCGATTCCTGTTCTCACTTATGTGCCAAAAGACATGTCTGTTTCGCCTCAAGTATAAATTTCCCGTTTCTCTAAGTAAAGATTATACCTTGATAAGCATCCTTTCTTGGTGTGGTCTCTCTCTCTCTTAACCCGCTTATTTCCACAGAAACTCGACTTCCCCAGTTCGTGAATCACCCACGGTATGAAGTGAAACTGCGGGCCGGTTTCCTTCACTCATAGAACAGGGTTTTGCTCGGCCAGCATCAGAGAAGTCTCCTTCTGCAGCAGACGGGAACAGATACAGAGACCCACAGCTAGACAACCAGCGGAGAGTGAGAGACTTTGGAACACTCAGTCCTAGGTGGAATGTCCACGTTAAATGCTTCTCCTCAGGGCTCAGGGAACACTGTAGCAGAGAGAGAGAGAGAGAGAAAGAGAGAGAGAGAGAGAGAGAGAGAGAGAGAGAGAGAGAGAGAGAGAGAGAGCGCCAAGGGGATGGATGACTCCAAGGGAAGTGTCTTCCAGATACAACATGACTGATGCATGTGCATTCGCACAGAGACTATGGCACAGGGTCTGTACAGGCTCAAGCCAGATGGAGTCCCAGCCCTGAGAAGGGGAAGTGGACAGGGGCTTCCGACCCTAGCCAAGAAGCTATCTCCACCTGACAACCACTTACAAAGGAAAAAAAATCAGTTTCCCCAATGGAGTCTCACTAGATATACAAACTACACTTGGGGTAGGCCTCATGCCTAGCAGTAGTTGTCCAACACAAAATTAACTCAGTGGGTTTTTTTTTTTTGAGAAATTTTTTCTTCCTTTTGTCTCTCATGCTGCTTTGTTTGGGCATTTTGTATCTTACATTTTTTTTTTATCTTTGTATATTATAGCTCCTGTATTTGTGCTTTTATGGTATGCATGTGTGTTCTTGTGTTTCTCTCTCTCTCTCTCTCTCTCTCTCTCTCTCTCTCTCCCTCTTTCTCTCTCTCGCTTTTCTCTTTGCCTGCTTGTCTTCTAGAGAAAGAAGGCTTGGAGTTGGATGAGTGGGGGTAGGGTAGGGAGGATCTGGGAAGAAACACTGGGATCTGAATATATTGGTATGAAAAAAGTATTTTCAGACTAGAGAGATGGCTCAGTGGTTAAGAGCACTGACTACTCTTCCAGAGGACCTGAGTTCAATTCCCAGCAACTACATGGTGGCTCACAACCATCTGTAATGGGATCCGATGCCCTCTTCTGGTGTGTCTGAAGATAACTACAGTGTACTCATATACATTGAATAAATAAATAAATAAGTAAATACATAAAATAAGTCTAAAAATTTTTTTAAAAAGTATTTTCAATAAAAGGGGGAAGAAGTTAACAATATTAAGCATTTTTAGCACTTTTTAAAAAAAAATGTTTAATCATAACCTTAATTTTTTTTT
>NW_022196915.1:44345194-44353694 GCF_008632895.1 Mastomys coucha
GCCTCCCAAGTGCTGGGATTAAAGGTGTGTGCTGAAGCAGAGAGCCTGCCATTTTTAGCACTTTTAAAAAACATAATCAAGACATAAAAACCAGAAATCGAGGCTGGCGAGATGGCTCAGTGGGTAAGAGCATTGACTGCTCTTCTGAAAGTCCTGAGTTCAAATCCCAGCAACCACATGGTGACTCACAACTGCCTGTAATGAGATCTGATGCCCTCTTCTGGTGTGTCTGAAGACAGCTGCAGTGTACTTATTTATAATAATAAATAAATCTTTTGGCGGGAGTGAGCAGGGACTGAGTGAGTGGGGCTGAATGGAGTGAGCAGAGGTCCTAAACACAATTTCCAACAACCACATGGAGGCTCACAGCCATCTATACAGCTGTAGTGTACTCACATACATAAAAATGAATAAATAAATCTTAAAAAAAAACCCAGAAATTGCCTTTAATATAAAGCTAGGTCTTGAATGAGGTCACCAGGATCTTATCTCCTCTTCCTCTTCCCTCTCCTACTCTTCTTTCTTTAAACTAAACACACTGCTCATCTTGAGCATGAAGCAGCTTCTAGTTGGCTTTTAAGCCACCAAACCAAGAGTTTACTGTGACTTTCTGTACAATGGGCCAAGATTGAGTTTTACTGGAAACTGTGCAATACATTTGCAATAAATCTACTTTTGTTTTTATACCACGGAAAACACTGAGACGCATCTCAAAACTAAGGAATTTGAAAATTGTTTTTCATAACAAAATGTATTCATGAAATATTAGCAAATCACCAGACCCAGATGGGGGGTTGGCCGAGGCCAGAGGCAGCCACGGAAGAGGACTTGGCCAGTGCCTCCCGTCCTGCTCTGGCTCCTCCAGCAAGTATTGATTTCCCTCAGGCTGTTCTCCCCAGCCCCTCCCCTCAGCTCCTTTAACTTCAGAACAGTTGCAAAGTCTGTTTGGTGAGGACCTGGGCTGCTTTCCAAGGTGCCCATCATCCTAAGTAAATCTTAGCGGAGTCCCAGTCTGGACCCTTGAGCAGCCATGAGCTCTGTTAGCAGCTTGCAGAGCCTGTGGACTCTCCTCAGTGTCTTCTGAAACTGCAAGTAGATGCACAGCTCTTGCCTGGGATATGTGAGGTTATAGGTTCAACCCCAACACTAAATCACAACAACAGAAAACTAAGAATAATTTCTGAGGGAACTTTTAGTTGGGTATGATGGCACAAACCTGCAATCTCAGCACTTAAGAGGCTGAGACAGGAGAATGGCCACAAGACCTGCCTGGGCTGAATGTATTCCAATACTTACCTAGGCTTTTGTCTCAAAAACAAAAAAACAAAAAACCAAAAAAGTAAAATGTAAACACACTAAACACACTTGATTATAAAAGGAATCAGTTTTAACTGAAAGACAATGTGACCTGGTTATGTGATCATGTATGAACACATGTGCAGGCATCAGGCTCTGATGGCAGATCTGTCATGTTCAGAGGTCTGTAGCAGCAATGCTTGTCTATAGCATTCCAGGAATGATGGCGATAGTTGCAATATTGTGTGACAAGACCTAGAATTTCTATGGGTGGTAAGGTCACTGGAACAGGCAGGGCTACCAAGATATTTATATATATATATATATATATATATATATATATATATATATATATATATATATTTGTTTTTTGAGACAGGGTTTCTCTGTATAGCCCTGGCTGTCCTGGAACTCACTCTGTAGACCAGCTTGGCCTTGAACTTAGAAATCTACCTACCTCTGCTTCTCAAGTGCCGGGATTGAAGGAATGCGCCATCACTACCCGGAGCTACCAAGATATCAAGTCAGTTTTAATGGAAAATTACATAAGATAAAGAAGTAGTTTTCATCAATTTGCAAGCCCACTGTGTTCTCTCCACTTGAGATTGAGATTAAGAACCTCTCAGCTGGACCCCTGTGTCTCCTGAGCCAGAGAAAGGGATTTCTAGAGCCCAGGAGTTCAGAATGGGCTTCAGTACTACAATGGGACTCCCACATCAAAACAAACAAATAGGGTGTGGAAGGAAGGAAGGAAATTAAAGTAATTTTTCTTCAAAGACAGAGCCTGCAGTGAGTGACCCAAGGGCCTCCTATCGTACCTCCACACCACTACCCTGTGGTCCACACTGGCAACGACAGCAGGCCACTACTCAGCTGATAGGTGAGGCAAAAAGAGCAAGACCACCAGAACTGTGTATCTCTCGTCTATGCAAAGCCAGCTGTAGGTCATCTGTACAGAGGAAGGTTGGTAGACACGACCTGCCAACGTGCACCCAACACCATGACAAGCTCTTGCCCCAGAGGTCAAATTTAAATCTGTTCTTGTTTTTTAATCTAATAACCAATTTCCAGCAGGTTCAGGGGAGAGAGGAAAGCTGCTAAAGGGCACTTAAGCAGGCTGCACTCCGCAAGTCTGTCTGCTGAAAACTCTATGGGGAGTGGGGCGGCAGCTGGAGAGATGGCTCAGAGGTTAAGAGCTCCGACTGCTCTTCCAGAGGTCCTGAGCTCCACTCCCAGCAACCACATGGTCGCTCACAACCATCTGTAATGAGATCTGGTGCCCTCTTCTGGTTTGCAGTCTTACATGCAAGCAGAACGCTGTATACATAATAAATAAATAAATCTTTAAAAAAAAAAAAAGGAAAGTGAAAACCCTGCTGGACTTCTATAAGGCTTCTTCATAAAACTGTAGGATTTTTTTGTTCCCCCCCCTCTTGTTTGATGTTGTTTGATTTGTTTTGAAATGGTCTTTCCATGTAGCCCTGACAGGCCTAGCAGTTCCTATGTCTTATTGAACTTGTGACAATCCTCCTGGTGCAGCTCCCTGAACATGGCATCACAAGCATGTCCTACCACTCCTTGCTTCATAAAAAATTTATGCAAGAAAAGGATGAAGAGATGGCCCTGATTTTCAGTTGAGTGAGTCGTAAGTGCACCGCCATGACCAATGACCAGCTAAACATGATACTTCCATCAATAATAAACAATATCAAATAATGATAAACAAAAAGAGAAAGAGAATCTCAACCATGACAGTTTGCCGCAATGGGTCACATCCCAAGTGAGCGTTTGTTGTTAGAAATCCTCATGGCCCTGTCAAGGACCCCAGAGCCACAGATCCACGGAGGACCGGCAAACCCTTCCTCCTGGGTGAAGCTCAGAGGCAAATGGCAGAGCTTTCTTTGGGGGACCAAATGCAAAAACGTTGATGGTGTGTGCAGAGAATGTCCCACCATCATTCTCTCTCCCCAGATACAGACCGTTCCGTCTACAGAGCCTGCTCCTACCAAGGTTAGCTAACTACATCTCCTTGATCCAGCCATCCACCACAAACCCCGCCTCCTTGTTCAGCTGTATGCAATAACCTTGTCTTTGTGTTCAACTTTATAAACACCCCGAGCTTTTGGGTGCTGTGTTTTTTCTAGCAGAGAATGCAGACCACCCAATCCCTGCTTTCTGTGTCTGTGCATCTGACTTTTCTATACTCCTCCCTACTCCAGCCATGCCCATGTATCTAGATCCACTGTTATTATGTCCCTGAGAGGGACACATTTGTTACACAGCTACCTCCACACAGTACTATCTTTATGCAGGTGCATAGTTTACTTTAGGGTCACTTTTAGCTTTATGTATTCTACTGGTCTGGACAAATGTATGATGACAGGTAAACCATGACTCTGTGGCTGGACAGGGCAGTTCCACCACACTAAACCTGTGTTCATCTTTCTTTGTTAGGGTTTTACTGATGTGAACAGGCACCATGACCAAGGCAACTCTTAAAGGACAACATTTAATTGGGGCTGGCTTACAGGTTCAGAGGTTCAGTCCAGTATCATCAAGGTGGGAACATGGCAGCATCCAGGCAGGCATGGTGCAGGAGGAGATGAGAGTTCTACATCTTCATCTGAAGGCTGCTAGCAGAATACTGGTTTCCAGGTAGCTAGGACTAGGGTATAAAAGCCCATACCACAGTGACACACCTACCCTGACAAGGCCATACCTACTCCAACAGGGCTATGCCTTCTAATAGTGCCACTCCCTGGGCCGAGCATATACATACCACAACATTCTACTTCCTGTCCCCCATAGATTTGTTCAAACACATGATTCTACAGGGGCCATACCTACCCATAGCATAATAATAAAAAAATACATTTAGTCCAAAATCCCCATAGTCTATAGTGGTCTCAACAATGTTAAAAGTCCAAAGTTCAAAGTCTGTTCTGAGATTCATCCAATCACTTAACTGCAGTCCCCAAGTCAGGAGACAAGCTAGGCAAACTCCAAATTCTGCATCTCTGTGTCTGATGCCAAAGCGGTCTTCAGACCTCCAACTCCTTTTTCATTTTTGTTGACCACAGAAACTTATTTTCCTGGGCTGGTTCCATCCCTGTTAGCATCATTCCTCAGGAGATTGGCTCTGGTATCTTTAGCATTTTGGGCTCTCCAAGGCAACTTTTATGTTACAGGTTCTTGTTCCAATGTCTGGGATCCACACATGATCTTCTGGGCTCTTCCAAAAAGGGCTGTTGTCACTTCTCCATCTCTGCCCACTGTAGCATGCTAAGCTCAGGTTGGTCCACTCCACTGCCACTGCTGTTCTTGGTGATCATCCTGTGGTACTAGCATCTCCAATACACTGAAGTCTTCTGCTGTAACTAGGCTCCACCAATAGCCTCTCACAGGCTCTCTTCATGGTGCAAAGTCTCAGCTCCTTTGCATGACCCCTTCAGTTCTGGGCCATCAATTACAACTGAGGCTGCACCTTCACCAATGACCTTCCATGGCCTCTCCCAGTGCAGAGCCTCAACTGCTCTTCATGACCCCTTCATGCCTTGAAAACCAGTACCACCTGGGTGACTCTTACACATTACCAAGTACAGCTGCAGCATGAGGTACAACCATGGCTATCCCTGGAACACTGCTTCTTTGTGCTCTCAGAAAACACTTCCCAGAAGATATCACCTCAGTGATAATGCTGGTCTCTTCTTAAACACCACTAATTTCTTAGCTCCCGCTAACCGGCATCAGTTGTCCCAGTAATCCCTTCTGTTTTTCATTTAACTTCCTGCTATCCCTTTAATACTTGAACCACATATTTTATATTTTTCCTTTCTAAGCTTGCTGTGCTTGTTCAAAACACTCTTCATGAGACTTAACCAGAGAACAAAGTGTCTGCTGGGCTTTTTTGAGACTTCCTTTGTCAATGCAATTAATATAAATCTCTTTACCTCAGACTTAGGTAGATGCTTCAGACAAGGGAGCAGCCACATTCTCCACCAAAATATCACAAAAACTCTCTCTAGGCCACATCCTGAAATTCTTCTCCACTGAAACCTCTTGGGCCAGGTCTGCACAGTTCAAATCAAACTGGGCAACAAAGTCTTCGTATTCCTACTAGGACGGCCCATTATGCCCCATTTAAAGGACAGGATGGTCGCTGAAAGCTCTAGGCCAGCCTCTGCTACATGGCAACACCTTGTCTCAAAAGGTCTTTTTCTGTGACTGCTCATGCTGTGTGGCTCTTTGCCTGATACTTAGTAAAGTTATTTAGCTGTTGTTCCTTGGAATAGTTCTTTCTCCTTCCTGTGTTTTGAAGCAGTGTCTCATAAATCCTAGGCCAGCCTCAAATTCACTTTGTGGTCAAAGATGACTTGAATTTTTTTTTTGTAGGAAGGATCTTTTATTGGGGGAAGGGTCCATCAATCCTTTTTGGCTACCTCATGGCTGCCAGCACGTTGCTCAGCTCCTCCCGCTTTCTCTTGACATGGATGTATCTGCCCACCCTCTTCTTGATGAACTTGAACTTGATGGACTTGTCCTTGAACACTTTGAGCAACTCCATGGTGCACAGCCCATAGGGTGCGAAGCAGCACACCTCCCGGATCACGTCCTCCACGAACTTGGTGTGCTTGGTGAGGCACTCGCAGCACCTACTGTGTCTCAGTTTGTTGATCTCACTTTGTAGCCCTTGTTGAGGCCCACGGTCATGGGGTACCACAGAGCCATGGCTGCTGCTCTCCGATGGTGGCCGGGACAGGAAGTGACTTGAACTCTTAATCTTCCTGCTTTTACAGTCCACATGCTGAGTTAGGGGCTGGCGAGATGGCTCAGCAGGTAAGAGCACTGACTGCTCTTCCGAAGGTCCAGAGTTCAAATCCCAGCAACCACATGGTGACTCACAACCACCCATAATGAGATCTGACGCCCTCTTCTGGTGCATCTGAAGACAGCTACAGTGTATTACGCCATAGCGAACAGGGCCATCCTGAGTTCAATTCCCAGCAGCCACATGATGACTCACAGCCATCTGTACAGCTACAATGTACTTACTCATACACATAAAATAAAATAAATCTAAAAAAAAAAAAGGAATAAAGGCATATGCAACTATGCCTAGTTTTTGAATTTCTGGAGATTAAACCTAGGACCTTGAGTATGCTAAGCAAGAACTCTACAAATTGGGCTGGCGAGATGGCTCAGCGGGTAAGAGCACTGACTGCTCTTCCAGAGGTCCTGAGTTCAGATCTCAGCAACCACATGGTGGCTCACAACCACCCGTAATGAGATCTGATGCCCTTTTCTGGTGCCTCTGAAGACAGCTACAGTGTATTACGCTGGATCAGGCTGGAGCGAGCAGGGCCAGAGAGAGTGGGGCTGGCAGAGGTCCTGAGTTCAATTCCCAGCAGCCACACACATGATGGCTCACGGTCATCTGTACAGCTACAGTGCACTCATACACATAAAAAAAAAAAAAAGAACTCTACAAATTGAGCAACATCCTAGCTTTTTGACTTTTTTCTTTTTATCCATTCATAGTGTGGATTTTGTTGGTGGTGGTTTTTTTCTGTTTTCTTTCTTTCCTTCTTCTGTCACTGTCTTTCTCTATCTCTTTCTCTCTGTCTCTGTCTCTCTTTGTGTGTGTGTGTGTAAGTTCCAGCTATTCTGGAACTCACTCACTCTGTAGACCAGGCTGGTTTCAAACTCACATAGATCCATCTTATGTTTTAAGTAATGAAAACTCCAGATTTGGCAAAGAGGTGTCCTGTGATGGATTTTAGGTAGTCTGGCCACTCTCGGCAGAGGATGTAGGAATATGATAGGGATCCAGCACCTGTCCCAAAAGTAAGAAAAGCAACTTAGAGTAAAGATGTAGAAGTAGAGGACTCTACAAGGCAGAGGGGCTCTGAATTTAGCAGTTAGTGAAGGTACAAGACAGGAATTTAGGCAGAGATTTAGCAAGTTAATCATGTTGCCCCACCCCACCTTGGGTCTGTTAAGCTTTTAGGAGCACAGTAGTTTGGGGAAGGAGGTCCTAGATAGAAGATGTAAGGCCTAGCTGGTCCTCTCTACAGGAGCAGCTTCTGTCTGAAGTTAAGGGCATTCTACATCCTTTTAAATCTGTTTATTTTTACGTTGTGTGTATGGGTGTACTGACTGTTTTCATGTCTGTGCACCACAAGCACAGGCGCCCAAGGAAGCCAGGAGAGGTCATCAGATCCTCGGGAACTGGAGTTACAGGTATTACAAATTATAACCTAGTCGTCTGGAAGAACCTCGAATGAAGAGCATTCTCATAATGTCTATGGATGTACTCCTAGCAAAGACTTTCTCGAGAGTCTATCACCAAGAAGGGCTTGTAAGGACTAGAGGATGGCTAGCAAATAACTCTAAAGAGTCCGACGTGTGTGCGCCAGCTTGCCTTCTCACCAGAGTGCAGAAGTGCCAAGCCCAACAGCTGCTATTGGCAGTGTCTAATTTTTGCAGATATACTATATCCGATTTGTTTGTAAAGCAGTCTATTAAAAGCAGTCACTAGATCTTAAACGAACTCTCTGGATTGGTAACAACATTCAGTACCTTACATGCTTACTGTTATTTTAGATTTCATTTTTAAAGCAACTGATTCAAAATGGAGCTATGGGATTTAATTTTATTATCTATAGCATATTGTGAAGGTTTTTTTCTTTTTTTCGAGACAGAGTTTCTCTGTGTAGCCCTGGCTCTCCTGGAATTCGCTCTGTAGACCAGGCTGGCCTCGAACACAGAAATCCGCCTGCCTCTACCTCCCAAGTGCTGGCATTAAAGGCGTGTGCCACCACTGCTCGGCATGAAGGTTTATTTCAATCGGTCTTTCCCACTGACTTTTGTAGTTATTGTTTTGAAACAGGCTCTCTCTACATAGCCCTGACTGTCCTGACACTCTGTAGACCAGGTAAAGGCATGCATCACCATGTCGCTGGGTTTGCTTCTCTTGAATGTTGGGTGACATAAAAAGAGCCCAGTTCATTCACAGCTCCGAAACAGATGGCTTCACCCCATCATCTACAGAAAAGGTATCATTTCGCCGGCCTTGCAGTACCTGTCTACACTGGAGGTCCGTATAAAACCAGTCCACAGGCTGGTGAGATGGCTCACGGGGAAGAGCACCGACTGCTCTTCGGAAGGTCATGAGTTCAAATACCAGCAACCACATGGTGGCTCA
>NW_022196915.1:44354405-44355263 GCF_008632895.1 Mastomys coucha
AGGCGGGCGGGCGGGCGGGCGGGCGCGGCCTGCGGACGGGTGGGCGGGAAGGCCAAATGGCGCTCCCGAGGCTGACTCCCTGCTTCTCCCCAGACCTGCCCGCTCCTGCTGCGGGTCTTCACCACCAACAACGGCCGCCACCACCGAATGGACGAGTTCTCCCGCGGGAACGTGCCTTCGAGCGAGCTGCAGATCTACACTTGGTGAGCCGCGAGGGGCCGGGGCCGGGGCCGGGGCCTTGCGGGCTGCGCCCTCCGCCCTTCGGGGACAGGCAGGGCGGGCTTCCCCGCCTCGGAACGCTTTCAGGAGCGGGGGGCACGAGACGTTAGGCAAGAGGGGACCGACCGGCCTTGCTCTCACCTGATGGCCACCCGGTACAGAATGACACGTAGAGAGTTTAAGATGCGGTGGATGAAGATGGTAGGTGCGTGGGGGCGGGGGGGCTGTTCATGAACTCAGAATGGGAAGCCTCAAGTCCCGTAGCACCAAAATATTAAAAAGCACCGTCGAGCCCGAGTCCTTTCCGCTCCGCGTCTCCTCCGCTGTTTGCTCTGTGGGGACGGCTGTCCGAGCGTTTCATCTCTGAGTATCTCTGCCTTGCTGCTCAGCTAGGACCGTTACAGGCTTGTCCTTCGTATTGTGTCAGGTTGGCACTGAAATAGGCTTTGGAAAAGCAGCAGAGGTTAATATTAATATGTTTATGTCGCGGTGGTAAGGTGTAACACAAAATTGGCCACTTAAACTTTTGAAGGTTCCGCAACATCTCCTTCTAAACCTTTTCACACACTTCGCAACTAGGAACTCTGCACCCCTTAAGCAAACCCTAATTTCTTTTTTTTTTTTTTTTTTTTTTTTTTT
>NW_022196915.1:44355293-44375434 GCF_008632895.1 Mastomys coucha
CCCTGGCTGTCCTGGAACTCACTCTGTAGACCAGGCTGGCCTCGAACTCAGAAGTCTGCCTGCCTCTGTCTCCCAAGTGCTGGGATTAAAGGTGTGCACCACCACTGCCCGGCCTTGCATAATTTCTTATTGCAAGGGGATCCCTGAGTTTGATGCCAGCCAGGACTACACAGAGAGTCCCTGTCTTGGAAAACAAACAGTCCCCCACCGAAAACGCGAGATAGTGATTGAATTTATAAGGGAGAACTTGAGTAATGGCTTAATGTAAGCCGCTTTCCAAATACAAAAATTTCATGTCTCCCAACAAATAAGTTTTCCAGCTTGCCAGTACTTTCCTTACATCCTGAGGATATAAAGTACTGCTTTTCTGTCAGTGAGCTCAGCTTTCCAGAGAGTTGTCTCTCTGTTATCTGTTGAGATTGTTCCAGGACCACATGGATAGCAAAATCTTGGAATGATCAGTTTTTTACTTTAAAAAAATGTTGTAGTTTTACTGTACACACCCTTCAGCATATGCTCTTGGGACTCTTGGCTGTAAAGTTTGCCCTTCTGCTAGGGCAACCCAGACTATAAAAGCTTGTTTAATTTTTTAAAAATTGCCTCAAAAGAAAATCAGAGTTGTTTCACTTCAGAGTTTATGCCATCATTGAAGTTCACTAGGGACAAAATGTAAAATTTCAGAATTATTTGCAGAATAGAGTATGAATTCTGGCAAAGTAAAATTTAGCTGCAAAATTACATAAGAAGGTAACAGCTGCCTTTTTATCTGAAATTTTACAACTTATTTTATTATACAGTGAACTACATACAGTTCTGAAAAAATAAGATTTTACTTGAACTGTACATATCATGAACTATATATTTGTGTCAGTTTCAATATTATATCTTTAAAATTTTAATTTGCTTTTTATGTATATGGGTGTTTTACCTTTATGTATGTGTGTACACCACTTAAATGCCTGGTGTCTACTGAGGTCAGAAGTGGGTATCAGATCTCTGGAACTGAAGTTACAAATGGTTGTGAGCTGCTATGTTGGTGCTTGGAGTTGAACTCAGTTCTGCAAGAGCAATAGTGCCCCTGAGTCTGAAAGACTGAGTTCTATTATAGGAAGCTTAAATGCCTGGTGTCTACTGAGGTCAGAAGTGGGTATCAGATCTCTGGAACTGGAGTTACAATGGTTGTGAGCTGCTATGTTGGTGCTTGGAGTTGAACTCAGCTCTGCAAGAGCAATAGTGCCCCTGAGTCTGAAAGACTGAGTTCTATTACAGGAATATTGAGAAATACCTGGAGTAGAAAATGGGGACAATATGGTCCTCCTGGGTATTTTCACTCCGTGTATTGAGTATGGTGGTGTGGAGATTTGTAGTGTTCACAGTAAAATGCACACTTTGGTTGGGTTCTTTGGTTCTCTCCTTGGGACCGTCACATCAGTGTTCTCATTCTGAAGTGTCTTTCTAGGGTTTCTGCCATTTCATTCCAGTGCTTTGCACAGAATGCTATTTCAAGTTTAGACTTTGCATTTCACTTTACTCCTTGTTGTTGGCAAAACCAGTATAAATGTGAACTAGGCTAACAGTTTACATTTTCAGTTACTTTGCCCTAGATTGTACTATATTAGCACAAAGACTATGTTTAGTTCTGAGTTCAGATAAGTATTTTTAAGTTAATAATGGCTTAAGTTGTAAAAGGAGCTGTAGTTTGTCTTAAAATTTCATATGTTTGGCTTAAGGATTCCATCATTTTAAAAACATTTTTTGTGTGTGTGTGTTATTTTGTGTTGTATGTGCATTGTGTAAGTGCTACAACTCTTAGGTTAGAGGACATCTTTTGGAGTATTTCTCTCCACATTTACTTGAGAGTTCTGGGAATTGAACTTAGGAGAGCTGGCTTATGCAGTAAGTGACTTTACCTGCTGAGCCATCTCGCTAGCAAATTTATTTTGTGTGTACATGTGGCCTATGGGAGTTTCGTAGCACGAGTGTAGAGGTCAGTGGACAGGTTTGGAAGGCAGTTCTCTTTGCATCATGTGGGTTCCAAGGATCACACTAAGGTTGTCAGGCTGTCAGCAAGCACTTTTGCCCCCTAAGCAGCCTTGCCTCTATCACTAAGGTTCTATGAGAGAACAATAAATTACATATTCTTATGAAGATGCTGTCCTAGCACACTGGTTCTAGGATGCATTCCACTTTTAGATGCCGTAATGTATGGGAGATCGTGGATCTTAGAAAATAGTTATTTGTGTAGTCAAATAATTTGTACTGGTTACTTGTAGATAAGTAGATCATTGAGCCAGATGATGTAGTCTCAGAACAAGGTATGTGGGACTCTCCTTTAGCCTTTGTAGAAGGATTCTTTAATTTATTGATGTTTTTCTCCATGGAGGACAGCACAGGAAATATTCAAGGCAATTTTTTCTTTGTTATATTAGGGGTGTGTGTGTGTGTGTTTGTGTACATTCCTTGAGATGCTTGAGTTGAGGAGGTCAGAAAACTGGAAGTTGGTTCTCTCCTTTTGATCCTTGTTTGGGTTGATACACCTTGCCAGGATTGTGCAGCAAACTGGCTTCCCTGCCAGGCCATCTTGCCAGCCACAAATCATATATAGTGTGAAGCACTGGACTACGAACAACTCATGGATGCACAACTTGTTTTTAATGTCCTTGTTATATTAATGTTTATTAATCATAATTATCTCTTTAAAAATTTCAGGATGGACGCAACCTTGAAAGAACTGACTAGTTTAGTAAAGGAAGTCTACCCAGAAGCCAGAAAGAAGGGCACGCACTTCAATTTTGCAATTGTTTTTATGGATCTTAAAAGACCTGGATATCGGTAGGTGACTTGTTACTTTAATTCTTGTTATCTCTGCATTTTGCAAGTCAGGCCCCCTCCCCCAGCAACACACACATATATATTCTCTTTCTGATAAGATGCAGCAGTGTTGGAATTATAAACATATGTCACCAAGCCTGGCTTTGGGATAATGCCTTTAGTGGCTGTCTTTTCGTGGCAGTAGTGGTGTCTATAGGCTTATATTCAGATCTGGCTTAACTTGAATATAGTGCTTAAATTCTGGAAATTCACCATGTGGAAATCATCTCATGTTCTCGGTAGTCTGTACTGTTCTGTTGATGCAGTTCTAGTCCATTAACCATTGACTTTCTTTCCTGCAGAGTTAAGGAGATTGGCAGCACCATGTCTGGCAGGAAGGGCACTGATGACTCCATGACTCTGCAGTCACAGAAGTTCCAAATAGGGGATTATCTGGACATAGCCATCACGCCTCCAAATCGGGCACCGCCTTCGTCAGGGAGGATGAGACCATACTGAATCCTATTGACTTTCTTGAAGTTATTTTTCAGCCAGTTTGTAAAATAAACTTACTTGATCCTTTCTTCCCCCGGACTTTGCCATTAAGCCTTTAAATTTTCAACAAATTGTAACACATTTATTTAGGAATTAGAGTTGATGTACTTTGGTATATTAAAGAGAGTCCATATGTTTTAAGCCCTTCTGTAAAATATGAAGAAAAGTGCTCTTAGCATTCTGTATAAAGCTGTATTGTGAAATACATGTGTTCAATCAGCCCAGGTGTAAAAGTTAATGAAGGCATGAGTCTTACCTGATAAAGTAGGGTTTTTATTAAGCAAAGAGGGCATTTTAAGCCCTAAAGAGGCAGAATAAGAAAGCCATGGGGTTGTATAAAATGGTGAATATGTTTGTGGCATTAGACTATAGGCCTGTGTGAATAAGCAAGTTGAAAACATCTTGTGTTGGAAACGTTTGACTCCCTTAGGTGACCCAAGATAAAGTAGGTGTGGCAGGGGCTGGAGAGATGGCTCTAAAGTTAGGAACACTTGTTCTTGCAGAGGACCCAGATCTGTTCCCATCTGTGAGCATCTGTATGATGGCTCACAACTCTTTGTAACTCCAGTCCTAAGGAATCTGACCCCCTCTCTGCCTCTGGGCACCAAGTATACATACAGTGAAGAGAGGAAATGAATCCAAACCTAGGCCATGAGTGAGGCTTTCCTTGATCTGAGAATGGAAATACAGCCTGTTGAGTGCTGGAGACCTCACTGGAGAGCTGTGAAAGCTAAATATTTGCAATAAGCCTGTCCCTTTGCACCATGGGTGGTTGTATGTCCTAACCCTATTTAGCTGCTTTCACTTCCAAGGAAATTTCATGTACTTCTGGAATTCCTGACCATCCCGCTATTGGGCTTATAGGTCTGGTTGTACCCAACTAAATTAAATGTGAATGAAGTGAACTTTCAGAGGAAGTTTCTCGGTTTGAGAAACTCAAGCTTTTCACCACTGACAAGTGCCAAGGACTTACGTAAGATCAGAGCCTCTCAGAAATACTACAGTAAGGATGAAAAGAATGTACAGAAGCTCATGACAAGTGGCATGAAAGAGATAATTGCTGAAACTACATGGTATAGTCCTGGAGTTGGTGTGAGATTACTACTCCAGATAAAGGGATCAAATAAACAGAAGAGGGACCACAGTGCCCACAACTTCTGTGGTTTTAATCAAATGAGGGCCCTGCACATTAGGCAAGCACTACCACTGAGCTACACTCCAGGCTTCTCTCCCAACTTTTTATGTACTGTTCGCAAGATCTGATGGTAAAGAGGGAGAAATGTCAGATTACATAAGGTGAGGACATCCCAGATTTAGAAACCATCAGGGCTTTGCAAAACAGTGTAGGACACAAAGAAAAAAAAGCATTAATGCTCAATTTCCTCATCTGAAGTGCCAATTACCTACCTCAAATGTAAGAACTACATATGCTAATAAACACAGCATTTAGAAGCACGCATGACAGTTAAATCTCTGACTCACACTATCACTAGTTCAGAGACCAGGGCCGGCCTCAAAAAGGGTCCCTGCTCTCAGCAGGTAACTCATTTGGGAGATGAACATGAATTTATACTTGGATATACAGTACAAGTTCTATTTAGTATGACAGATGATAGAGCACCCAAGAGCTGTACTGGGATCTGGAACCATCTAATACTTTCAGTGTTTTGTTTGCAATGACAAAACTACAACTAGCATAAAGCATGGGGTTTTGTGATCATTTTATGGAAAGTGCAGGGCACAGCTAGCTGGCCTGAGACCAGCTCACAATGGATGTTTTACCTCAGTCGTGCTGTGGTCTATGTTCAGGTGTGCCCCTTGTGTGTTCAGAAAAGTAAACTTCCACAGTTCCCAGAGGCCTCAGCACTGATAGGCATGCTTAGAGACTGCAATGCTGCTTGGTTCCCTCTAGAATTGGGTTGTAAGTTTTATAAGTGTAGAGGAGCAAACAATGTCAGGTGTCAGTTGCTTGTAGACAGGAGAGAATGAAGCAGAGCAGGCAGTGTTAGATCCAAGACAGGATGACGACTGGTGTGGCTCAACTGCACATTGCAGGAGAGCAGTCACCTAGGCCTCAGTAAAGATGGATCTCATTTAATAAGACCAGTGGGAAAATTCCCAGGAAAGAAAGACCACAGTGAACTAGAAGCATCACCATTCTAAGTGACAAAACTAGGATAGAGCTGCGGAGGGTGAAGGCCAGGGAATATATACAGAAATCCTGTATAACCTGGGGCCAAGGTGAAAACAAGTAGAGCTTAAGCCCAAGTATACTGATGACTTTGCCCCTCCCCCACCCACTTACTACTCCCTTTGGCAAAATCCAAAAGGGCTGCCTAAAGGTGCTCTTTGCTTCCCTGTCCTTTCTTCAGTCCATCCCAAAGTTCATGTCTAAAATTAACATCACCTTTGGCAACGGTGATGTTAACGGTAAAACTAAGTCTCTTTGAATTCTCAGCAGCCAGGAAAGAAATGGTACTCTGCCTGACACACCCCCTCCCATTCAAGATTTATTTCTCAACATTTCCTAGAACAGTCTCCTTAAATTTTTTCATTAGATTTATCCACTGTATTTTATGTGTTTTGCCTGCATATATTGTGTACCACATCTCTGTGCTTGGTGCCCATGGAAGTGAGAAGAGGGCATCGGATCCTTTGCAACTGGAGTTATTATGGATAGTTGTAAACCACCACGTAGGTACCCAGAATCAAAACTGGGTTCTCTGTAAGAGCAAGTGCTTTTAATCCCTGAGCCATCTCCCCAGACCCTCAGAACCATTCAGTTATATGGACTCTTGACTACAAATGCCATGTAGTAAGAAGGGCTGAAAGAAATTTCAGAATTGGTAAAATGAAAGGTGGGCTAGAGTTTTACTCAGAAAGTCATTTATTTTACATTATGTACAACAACAACATCATCAACAACAACAAAATACAAGCATTTAGAATTATCCTGGAATTTTTCCACTTGATTTCTTTTTTTTTATGAAGAATTATTTATGTAGATGAGTACATTGTAGCTGTCTTCAGACACACCAGAAGAGGGCGTTGGATCCCATTACAGATGGTTATGAGCTACCATGTGGTTGCTGGGATTTGAACTCGGGACCTCTGGAAGAACAGTCAGTGCCCTAACTACTGAGCCCTCTCTCCAGCCCTCCACTTGATTCTTCATACACAATTAGAATAATCTTTATGTCACACAAAATTTCTTAAAGCTGCCGGACGGTGATGATGCACATCTTTAATCTCTACTCAAGAGGTAGAGACAGGAGGATCTAGCCTAGTCTATAGAGAGTGAGTTTCAGGACTGCCACAGCTACACAGAGAAACACTGTATTGGGAGAAAAAAATTCCTAAAACTAGTAAGTCAATTGGTACTTGCCAATTATTTCTCAAAATTGTAGCCAGTCTCTACAGAACACCGGCTCTTCATTCCCTACGTGGCTGCAGTGCAAAGCTCTCCCAAGTAGCAGTTTACATGAACTTGGAAACTTGGAGAATTACTTTCTAGTTGTTCTTGGATCAGAAGGATCTTGGCCTTTGTTAAAGGCCAGTAGGTAGTTCTAGAATCAAGATGTTCCCAAGGCTTCTGGCTCAGAGGTGGTGTTTGGAATCTTCCAGGTAGAATCATGATTTGCTGGGTGGTCAAGCTGGAGACGTAAGTTGGAGAGGCCATCAGAGTGCAGTGAATCATGTAAGAATGAGATGAGAGAGAAGGGCTGGGGCTGGGGGGAAGAACAATGACTGCCAGCAGGAGCCCTCCCCTCCACCTCTACTGGTCTGTGCTAACCAGTTACAATTCTGAGAACTTTAGTCCAGTTCACTTTCCTGTTCTGTCCAGCTTCTGTATTGGATATATCCACTGTAGAATTCTTACAAAAGAAACAAAATCAAGTAAGGACAATTAAGAGTCATCAGAACAGAAGGCAACATCGTAGCTAAGTATTTTATACTTTTACACACTCACACACTATAAAAGAAAAGCTATATAATGACATTTACCAAAGCAGGCAGGCAGATCTCTGTGATTTGAGGCCAGCCTGGTGTATGTAGCAAGTTCCAGGCCAGCCAAAGCTATACAATAAGATTATTTCAAGAACTGATAATAAAAATTAAACTTAAAATAGAGGGTGTTAGGAGTGGGTTCATTATCACACAAGCAGATTTATAATAATCTGGGGATGTGGGATCCTGGGGCTGGTTCATGGCACTGTGAAGGGAAAGGGTTCTCTCCACCACTCTCACCCTACTTGTCAAAGGTCTCGGGTAATTCAGGCTCAGTCTGTAGGTGTGCTCTTACTCACTGTTACCAGTTTTCCTTGTTGGCGGCACCCCGAGCGCTCTGCCCCTCGTACTTGAGGAAGGCTTTCCTCCGTGGCATTGCTTTACCATCCATGGGAGAAGCGAGGTTTGAGTTGTGCTTTGTTAACATCTAAAACATAAACAAACTTCTTTTTATCAGGTCATGTGAATGACAAATCTGGAAAGTTATGAACATTCAAGAAAAGCCATGAACTTAAGGGTTACTTATAACACTTAAAAACAAAACAAAACAACCCCACCCCTCGCAGTTCAGTTTATAGACATTAAACAGTAAGAAAATATAAAATTGTAACTTCATATGGCAGTTTGATATCTAAAGTCTAAATACACATTTACTGAAGTCAATGGAAACATCCCGAGAGCCATGTTAAGTCTTGATGATGGTGCAGAAAATGACAGGGAGACTCCCCAACGCGCTGAAGAGAATATATGCAGCAGCTGTGAGTATGTGCCCTGCATCGGTGCAAACCAGCAAATGAGCACCCCTCCTGGACGGCAGGCTCCACAGGCCCACCTCTTCCTTGAGTACGTACACACAGTGAATGAGGGTGAGCCCCTGTCGCCATTGGCATGGCCACTCATAAACAAACCCTCAGTCATGCTCACCTCTCATTTGGAGTCTCTCAACATAAAAATAGGGGGGCTGGTTGGGAAGGGGAAGGGAATCTGAAGGGGCAGAACAAGAGAAGGAAATGGGTGTTTGTGTATGTCTGTAAAAATGAACAAAATAGATTATGTACATGTATGAAAATGTCACCATGAAAACCATTACTATATATAATGAGCACATGCTACTTAAAACATGCAAAGGAAAAGCTAGAAGGAGCACACTGAGTGTAAGGTGTCCTTGGGACTGGGCAGGTAATAAAATGAATGGTAGAGTGCTTCTATACCATACACAGGTGCCAGTGTTTCACACCTAGTACTGTTTAAAAAAGCAACCAACAAAACAAACACAAGGTTTCCCTACTTCTCATAGAAAGAAGCCATACAGCAGGAAATAGTAACCTCCCACATGCGCCCTCATAAAGACAGATGGCTCCTCATCCACTTTATCTTCTAAGAAAGCAAGCAGTCAGATGGTAGGACTGGAGAGAGCAGTTAAGTTCTTACAGAGGACCAGAGTTCAGTTCCCAGCTCCCACTTTGGACAGCTCACAATTGCCTCTAACGCAAGCTCTGACTACCTCTTCTGACCAGTCAGGTGCCTGCATTCAAAGGTACACATACTCCTACAAAGACACACCCACATTATACACACAGAAGTAGATCTCTAAAACCAGACAAAATTGAACAGATCCTTTGTTGATCTTTCAGGGCGAGTCTGTTCTGGCATTCAGATTTTCTCTCTCAGTTTACTGTTCTCATGGCACCCCAATAGGGCAGACCAGCTCTAGAGCAGTCACTTAGGAATTCTCAGTACCTCAGTACTAATTGCTCAACGCTATAATGCAGATTAGAGTCAGACCAGTCCTCTAGTAGTGTCTACCAGTTGGTGGTGCCACACTATAAAGTCAAATATTTTAATTATGAATCAATGCCTGCAAACTGATAGTTTGAGAAATGCAGACAGGTGTATTAATGAGACCCTGCTATGGAAAATATAGGGCAAAGGACATTCTCACTTTTAATGGGACAATAGCCAATATAGCAACTACAGATTAAAAACTAACAGAAACAATACATGTAGAACAAACTACAAGACAAAGTACTTCAGGAGAATAATATTGCTAACATCAAGTTAGAAACTGCTGACTGGTTCAGGAAAGTCTTAAGGTTTTTCTCAATACCCAAAGTCATGATGGTAAATGACAGTTTATATGCAATTTCAGTTTTCTAACACAGATATATAATTTTGAAAATATTAGAAAAAAAAAGCCTAGAAAATGACCTGGAGAATGTCTTCTGGAATCGCAGTGACTTTCGGAGGAGAGGGTGTTGTGAAATTTTCATAAGAAGTAACTGTTGGAGAAGGGGGGTCTGCAAAATTCTGATAGCATTCATCTGAATTTAAAATTAATGGAGCACAATCTTTAACTTCCAAATCAGTTGATGAACAATTTGGTTTTGATAGTGGATAATCTATAGATACCTATAGAATAAAAGTAAATCATTAAATTATGGTAAGTAAATAATAATGTTGTAAATATTTTTTTCTTCAATTAGTTCTGTTGGAGTCTACCAAGGCAGACAGACCCTGAATGATCCCATTTTCCTGACTGAGTGCTACCCACATCAAGACAGTCCTATGCAGAAGACAAAGCACTGTCTTCACCACTAATCTAAGTTGACTGATGAGCTCCAGACAGGGACAGTTCCACCACCCCACCTCAGCAGCACAGGCTGAGCCAGGAGAGATGAAGCGAGGACTGGGGCGCAGCATCTGAGTCCTAGGGAAGGCACTCAGCACTGTTAATGAACTTTACCAAACTGTATGGGTCTGTACAGTGGGAAGCTTCCAACCATGAGTGCAGACTTGAGGTAGAGCACAGGAACAATGGGAGGAAGGGCTAGTCTGGGTGAGATGTGAAAGCCCAGCTCAGAAGGACGTAATGTTTATATTCTCTGTCTGCAAACATGCAAGCTCACTCCCACATCCAAGAGAGGCTTAGCACCCCCTTAACTCATGCTAAGTCTCAAGTCAATGAAGACAGCATCCACAGGAATGACACATGACAAGTGGGTGTGTGCAAGAGGGTGAGGTCGCAATCAATCCTCAGCTAAAGATCAAGGTCAAGGCCACTGTGAGCTACATGAAACACACTCTTAAAAACAACAACAGAAGCTGGGCGGTGGTGGCGCACGCCTTTAATCCCAGCACTTGGGAGGCAGAGGCAGGCGGATTTCTGAGTTCAAGGCCAGCCTGGTCTACAGAGTGAGTTCCAGGACAGCCAGGGCTATACAGAGAAACCCTGTCTCGAAAAACCAAAAAAAAAAAAAAAAAAAAAAAAAAAAAAAAAAAAAAAAAAAAAAAACCAACAACAACAGAAACAGCAAACATATACACACAGCACCACAAGATGTAAATTAACGAAAATGGCAAGTATGTGCAGTAGCCACCCTGTTAATAAGACACTGTTGATCTACAGCTGCACTGTCCAGTCTTTTTAGCCACAGCTCAGGGGCACCAAGCCACATTTTATGAGCTTAAAAACTTTGTCTGACTAGCGGCTGCCGGATCAAACACTAAAAACAACAGAACATTCCCACCACTATCAACAGTCTTGTCAGATAGTGCAGCAGTGGCTCTCTCAGCCAACTAATGGGTAAGGTTTTGATTATGTTAAATAAATTAACAAGAAAAATGAAAAGGGGAGACATTAAATTACTTAAAACTCTGTTCCCTAGAGAGAACCAGTTTGACCTGGTTCTATTCATTCTTTCTTCTTAGAACATATGTGCATATAATTCATCTTTAAGCATCACACTTCTTGAAAATCACCTCTTTTTAGTCTTCTGATTTAGACTATGACAAGATTCGTGGCCTCAGCTCTCAGATGTGTTTCATACATTCTTTCTGCTGCTTTGTCATTAGCTAGTCACACTGGCTCCATGTTTCCACATTCCTCTCTATACTGCTACAGATCTGTATCAATTTGCTTTAAACAAATTTAGATATATGAAAAAATGTATGGCTCCTTATTTATGGTGCTAAACTACCTCCTAGAAGTGCACTGTACATGCATCCCTCAGAGCTGCACTGATCTGACTTGTTACACATACTGTGTCCAGAAGTAATGTCATAAGGAGAAGATCTGAGCTTTTAGTGGAGTTTTACCAAATCCGTACTGTCCACTGTAGAAGGAATTTTCAAACCAGGAGTGCAGAATTTAGGTGGCAATGGTGAATTTATGTATTCCGCATCTAGAAGACATAAAATAGGCATGAAAATTAAGTTGAAGTATTTCAACTTTTTAAAAAATGATGTATGTTTGTATGTGTATAGGTGTGTGCACATAAATTAGATGTGGCTGTGAGCGTCTGATGAAGTTGCTGAGGATTCAATTTGAGTCCAATAGAACTGTGCTCTTGCAGCATGTGCTAACCATGAGTGGGTCCTTTCCCCAGCCCCAAAATTCCAAATTTTAAGTTAAAAGCATACTTTGTTACTAATACAGTATGTGGCTTGACTGGACAAGAAAAACCAGTCAGGTTCACACCCACACTGAGCATTAGCATTACACAGGCTGCATGATACAGGAGCAGCTCACTGAACTCTGCTGGAATAGACAGCAGCGACAAACTATTTTTTAATTTAGTGAAATATTTAGATTGTGGATTTAACTTGGTTGTTAGGAATGCTTGCTTAGGTCTTAGGTTCAGTTCCTACTATCAAAAAAAATCAATAAGATAACTATAAATAACCTATTTAAAACCATGTAAAGTGGTCATGGCTCAGCAGGTAAAGTCACTTGCGACATAAACCTTATGTTTAATGCCACATGAAACAGTGACTCAAAAAAGTTTTCCTCTGGCTTCCACACACTATGGCAAGCACACATCCATACCCTTATACAAACATCATATGTAATATATATACACATACCCAAAACAAATAAACATTACAAAAAAGTAACACAAGCAAGCAAGCAAACATCAATTGGTGTGGTGCTTGCCTCACATGCACAAAGCCCTGAGTTCAATCCCCACCAGTACAGAAATCTTGGCGTGGTGGTGTACTTGCGAGAAAGAAGAGGAGGATCAGAAAGGGCGAAGCCAGGGCTGAAGAGGTAGCTCAGTGGTTAAGAGCATTTAATGCTCATGTAGATGTTCTAGGCTCGGTTCCCAGCACCCACATGGCAGCTTACAACCACCTGTAGCATGAGCTCCAGGATTCCAGTGTCATCTTCTGCCGTTTGTGGGTACTACATACGCATGGTGCCAGGCATATATGCAGACAAAACACACAAAGAGTAAAAATAAATAAATAAATCTTAAAAAACAAAACAAAACAAAACAAAAAAAACCCCATAGGTATTTTAATATGGCACAGTGGTTCACACCTTTTGATCCCAGGACTCAGGTTGAGGCAGGAGGACTGCTGTGACTGTAAGACTCGAGGTAAGACACTGCTAAAACAATATTTGCTCCTATATCGTTTAGGGTGAGTGACTGGTGGGACATTCTCGGTGCAGATGACTGTGCAGGTAGAGGAGCTAGCAAGTGTCTCCCCTTCCTTGTTTTTGTTGTTGTTTTTTCCTTCAAGACACTATTTCTCTAGAGTGTAACCCTGGACTGCCCTGGAACTCACTCTGTAGACCAGGCTGGCCTTGAACTCAGAGATCCACTTGCCTTTACCTTCTGAGTGCTAGGAATAAAGGTGTGCACCACCGGGTCCAGCTTCTACTTTTGTTTTTTGACGCTCATAGATTTGGCTAGGATGTCAAGCCAATGAGCGTTGGGGTTCATCTGTCTCTACCACCCCCAGTGCTAACATGCACATATCCCTACGCCTGGATTTTCCTTTCTTCCTTCCTCCCACCCCACCCCCAACCCTCCATTCTGGTTTTCTGAGACAGGGTTTCTCTGTATAGTCCTAGTTAGTAGTCAAGGAAAACATTCTGTAGACCAGGTTGTCTCTGCTGAGATTAAAGGTTTGTGCCATTACCACCTGGCTCCATTCCTGGATCTTTATGGAAATTTTGGGGCCTAAACCCTATTCAGTTCTTCTATATGTGTGGCAAGCAATTTGCCAATTAAGCTATCTCCCCAGCCATATTAAACAAAACAAAACAAAACTGCCGGGCGGGCAGTGGTGGCACACGCCTTTAATCCCAGCACTTGGGAGGCAGAGGCAGGCGGATTTCTGAGTTTGAGGCCAGCCTGGTCTACACGGTGAGTTCTAGGACAGCCAGGGCTATACAGAGAAACCTTGTCTCGAAACAAAACAAAACAAAACTAGACTTTATAGGGAACTGACTTCTGAATATGATATAAGGGCATAATCCAATTACATCTACAAAACATGTAAAGTTTTACCTTTATTTTATGTGTATGGGTTTTTTTTTTTTTTTGCATATATGTCTGTGCATGTTTGTGCTTATGGAGGTCAGAAAAGGATGTCAAAGCCCCAAGCATTGAAGTTATACATGGTTTTGAGCACCACGGTTGCCATCAATCAAACAAGGCCCTTGGAAGAACGGCTACTGTTGGACAGTTAATAATTCCATTAGTTCTTATTATGACCTTGCTAGCAGCCCAATAATTGAGACAGAGTCCTAGCCATTTATTTAATCAGCCTTAGCACAATTATTGGTAATCACCCCTACGCTATTTCTCTATGACAGACTGGCTATTTCCCATGTGTGCTCCTCAAGTTACTTGACAATAGTCATCCTGTCTATGCTGGAGTGGCTCTATCAGTCCAATTCCTGGTCCCCCATCTTCTCTCCCCAACCTCTCACCCCTGCCTTCAGCCTAGTGGTACCCACCTACCTCTATTCTCCCCAGTAATTGCTGTCAGTCATTTTTATTTAACCAGGCAGAAAATATAGGCAAGCAAAGTTTATACAACATCATTTGGTGTATGTGAGAATCTGCTCCTCTGGACTGCAATCAGATCTTGGGGCCAGCATTTAGCATTCGAATACATAGCAACACCAACCAAGCCAACAAACAGCCAGTACTCCTAACTGCTGAGTTATCTCTGCAGCCCCAATTTCATTTTTCTTTTTCTTTCTTTCTTTTTTAAAAACTAACTTTTTACAGTACACTGTAGCTGTCTTCAGACACTCGAGAAGAGGGCATCAGATCTTGTTAAGGATGGTTGTGAGCCACCATGTGGTTGCTGGGACTTGAACTCAGGACCTTTGGAAGAGCAGTCAGTTCTCTTAACTGCTGAGCCATCTCTCCAGTCCTCATTTTTCTTAAAGTAGTACCCTGGGAGCCGGAAAGATAGCTGAGTGGTTAGGACACTTGCTGCTCTTCCAGAGGACTAGGGTTCAATCCCCAGTACTCCATGGCAGTTTATAAGCATCTGTAACTTGAGGTTCAGAATATTCAACACCCTCTCCAGGCCTCTGAAGGTACCAGATATGCACATACTTGGTGCATAAACATACATGCAGACATAATACCCATATACATTAAAACAAAACAAAACAAAACAAAACACAAAGCACCCTGGCAGGCAGCTCTTCTGGTACTGCCCCCCCCCTGCTTTCCTCCAATATACTACTGAACCTGTTTTCTTTCTTCCAACAACTGGTATTTCTTTAATACGGTCATGCTCTTCCTTACACAACTGTAAAGTACTATGAGTATGAGCCAGTTACATTTCTAAACTTGCTTGTACCAGCAGTGCTTATTAATTTAATAACACATTGTTCAATTAAAACTTCAAAAAATAAGCACAAAACTTTGGAAAGATATGATAAAGACAGTTTTGAACATCTGCCAATAAAGTGAGAAGAGCTCACAGATTTGCAAAAATTAAAAAATAAGCAGGTTCTGGAGAGACGACTCTATGATTAAGAGGACTGGCTGTTCTTCCAGAAGACTGGAATTCAGTTCCCCAGCACCCACTTGGCAGTTCCAGAGGATCTAATTTTTCTTAGCACTGCCACAGGCACTAGGGGCACATGTGGTACGCTCATACACATAAAAATATTAAGTATAGCCAGGTGGTGGTGGCGCAATCCCGGCACTTGGGAGGCAGAGGCAGGTGGATTTCTGAGTTCGAGGCCAGCCTGGTCTACAGAGTGAGTTCCAGGACAGCCAGGGCTGTCTCGGGAAAAGAAAGAAAAAGTGCAGAAAACTACCTAAAATTAAAAATTAGAGAATCGTTACTTACAAAAATAATTAGGAAAGAGTACCAAGGAGAAGCTAATTTTTAAACTCACCATTCTTTTCCAGCTGCTGGATTATGGGACCAGGAATGGCAAGAGAATTGTCAGTGGTCACTGGTCCTGTCCCTATGGCGTCTCCACTGGCACAGCTCAGAGGGAAACTGTAAGGTCACAAGAGTTAACATTCAACCTTTGTAGAAAAACATCTTATTTCAGCCCGGAGTAGTTCATTTTGGTTTATGAAATAAGGACCAATGGAAGAAATCATTAAAATAATTAAAAAACAGATTTAATACACATATCTTTTGCTTTCAATATTTAAAGTAGTATACATAGTCATTTTAAATATTGAAATATAAAGCAAGGTGTGGAGGCACATACACGCAATCCTAGCATTTGGGAGACAAGTGATACCCCGTCTCGATCAACCTGAATAGGACTAACGACCTCTTATTGTGGAATTTTGTTCCCCAGCATATAAAGGTAGCAAGACTTCAGTAATAACCTAGTGTGGCAATTTTTTTTTTAATTTGTCTGATAGAAAGCAAAATTATCAGAAGCTCAAGAACAAGCTGGGGGGTGGAGAGACGGCCCAGTGGTTAAGAGCTCTGGCTGCTCTTCCAGAGGAGCATGGTTCAATTCCTAACACCCACAAGATAGCTTACAGCCATCTCTAACTCTAATCCCAGGGAATTTAAAGCTTTCCTCACAGGTAAAAGGCATGAACAAGGTACACAGACACAGATTCAGACAAACGCCCAAACACACAAAATAAACTTAAAAACCTGTCATTATTTTGGAGTAAAAAGATGGAGTCTGTCATTTTATTAAGATGGACTTGCTCAACTGTGGATACATAGAAGAAAACACTCCATTCTGTGTGGATTCTACCACTCCTTACAACATTTTCTAAGAAAATCAATAGCTCATGCTTTGCTGATGAAATTAGTGATTCAAGAGATTTAAAATATGAAGTAGCTGAAATCTTTCTGAGTTGCCTGGAGAGATGGCTCAGTGTCTCCTGACCCAGACACCAGGGGCAGCTCATCTTATTCCAGTCTCAGAGGCTAAGATTAAAAATAAGAAATGACACTAGGCAATGGTGGTGCCCATCTTTGCTCTCTGAAAGGGAGGGCAATGTGAGCTCAGGTCATCCAGGACATGCTAGAGAGACTCTATAACTCAAACAAACAAACAAAATCAACAACAAAAAACTGACAAACACAAACCCCCAAGTTTTGCTGGCTTGGATTCCAGGAAGGGGAACTCACTCATGTATTGCTGGTGGGAGTGAAGACAGGTGAAGCCACTCTGAAAATCAAGTGTGGAGGGTCCATGAAGCTAGCGATCTAATGCTAGAAATGGCTCTTCCCTCCCTCTCAGTCAGCTCCACTATCTCGTGTGTGCCCAGAGGAGGGAGTCTATTCCCCACGACAGAGATAACTGCTAACTATCTTCACTGCTGCTTTCTTCAGGACAGCCAGGAAATGGAAGTCACCTACATGTTCTTCAGCTGCTAACATCTGAATTGTGGTGCATGCATATAGTGGAATATTATTCAGCTGATAAAAATGAAATCAGGGCATTTGCAGGGAAATGGATGGAGCTGTAAGCCATCATTCTGAACGAGGTGACCCAGACCCTGAAATGCAAACATTATGTCTTGTCTTGTATGTGGAAAATGCAGAGGCACACCCTAAGGGGACATGAGAAGTGGCTTTTAAGGAGAGCAGATACAGCATGGAGGGGGAAAATAATAGAATAAGAGGGATTAAGTGGTATGTGGGATGAGAGATGAGATGAAGCTAGGATAAGGTCAACAACACTACAGATCTTTGAAAAAAGTCAATGAGACCCCGTACTGTAGAAGCTTCCTAATACATACACACATACAGAAAGTTTAAAAGGCATTACCCTCTATCAAGGACACTGGCCTCGACCCCCGAAATACCACAAGCTATCAGATAAAAACCCAGTACCTGGTATAGGTTACCTATTGGAGCTATTTGTTAGTGAGGCCCCCCACACATTACAGACAAGATATACCCACTGGAGTTTCAGAAATAAAACACTTTCTAACTGAAATTATGGCCTGATCCACAAGATAAAACTGACACATAAAATTGTTATTGGGGACAAGAGCCTGTCGCTAGATAGATTTTAGGTGGAAAACCTACTTTTATTAATCCTACTCCATGGACATAGTACTAAACTGAAGTTTAATGACATTGCTATGCCACAGATTAGTGCATATAACCACCCTTTCTTTTTTGAGACAGGTTCTATGTAGCCCTGGCAGTCCTGGAACTTACTATGCAGACCAGGCTGGCCTCAAGCTTGGAGATCTGCCTCCTGAGTGCTGGACTAAAGCCTGCACCTCCCTACCAAGTCTAATATTCAGAGAAGCTTCAGACTTTTTTGGTTTTGGTTCTTTGAAATAGGGTCTCTCTACATAGCTTTGGCTGTCCTGAAGCTCACTCTGTGAGCTCACTCTGGCTGGCCCTGAAATCACACAGATCAGCCTACTTCTGCCTCCCAAAGATATCCAGTTTGGAAAAGCTGCTCTTTTCAGATGACGATTAACACAGAGATCCACAAGTAGCCACCATGGGGAGGATAAGAAGTCAGGGGTCATTTTGGAAGAGGCAATAGAGGGCTACATTGCAATAGAGCTTTCTAGGTACAAGAGGGCAATTACATATATGAACTCATATATGAACTCATTTTGACAGAATGCACAAGGTTCAGCTACACAAAATCCCAACATGCAGGAGGAAGGTTACAAAGTCCCACCCTTAGCAGAGAAGCCACAGGCAACTGTTATCTGCTGGGAGAGGTGTGCTCCCTGGTAGGTAGACTATGCTCCAGCACTATGTGGGGAGAGGTGTGCTCCCTGGTAGGTAGACTATGCCCCAGCACTATGTGGGAAGCACAAATCAGACTCCAAGGGTTATTAAAAAAAAAAAAAAAGCCATGAACTGGGGGAGGGTGGTGCTAGAGGAATTAGGGGAATATAATAAAAACACTAAAGCTGGGCAGTGTTGGCGCACGCCTTTAATCCCAGCATTTGTGAGGCATAGGCAGGTGGATTTCTGAGTTCGAGGCCAGGAGTGAGCTCCAGGTCAGCCAGAGCTACACAGAGAAACCCTGTCTCAAAAAAACAAAAAAAACCCCAACAACAACAACAAAACCAAAAACAACAACAAAACAACCACCACCACCACCACCAAAAAAACACTATAAAGTTTTCAAAGAATTAACAAAACTATTTCAAGGGGACGGACAGATATCTCAGTAATCAGCACCATGCACTGCTTTTCTAGGACCTGTTTGGTTCCCAACACCCACAATCAGGGAGCTCACAAATGCCTGCACCTCCAGTTCCAAGGGGATCCAATGGCTCTGAGGGCTCTTGTACTCACCAGCACACACCCACATATGTAAAAATCACAACCCGCCCCCCCTCCCCCCAAAAAACCCTCAGGTGCTTACCTTTTAATGTTCTTCATATTTTTAAGTCCCATTGTGTAATCTTCATTTAAACACATAGTATATTCAGATATACCAAAGTGTTCTAGCTTAGGAGTTTCACACTCAAAGTCATCCATCTTTAGAGCACACCTAGGAGTCTTGAGCACTTGGACATAGGGTTCTTTGGCAGGAGGGCTTTCGGATGCACATTCTTCTTTGAGGCTGACAGTTGTCTGGGAAAGGTTTGCTGGGACCTGGGAGACCATGTACCGCTGAAGTCCAAAGTCTGAAAGCTGTGGGCTTCGAAGAGGCTCTTCAGAAACAGAACTGCTCGGAACACAGGGATCAGACAGCTCATTCTTCACACCAGGCTTCTCAATGTCTTTACACACCGCTAACTCTGAGGTGGAATTATTCACTCTGTGCTCACATGCTGGGAGGAAAAGTCAAAGAGGTAAATTCTAGCTAAACAGCAAGACAGAGGATGTCTTGATTATTAAAACATCACAGAATAGTCACCAAAATGTTCCACATCGGTGGAAACTTGATTCTCTTAAGTGTTCATTTCAACTGTCTTTCTGAAAGTCTGACATACACATCTTACCTACTTGTATTCTATCTAGACACTTTAAAGAAATGAAACTATTTAAAAAAAATCAACACCCACAAAGGAGATCCAATTCTTTACTTCCCCAATGTGACTTATTGATCAGTCTTAGTATTTTCTGAAATTATTAATATGAAATTAGTATATAACCAACTTCTAGATTTAACACAGTTAACGGTATAATTTTAATCTTTTAATTTTGTAAAAATTTTCAATTACATTTCTGTGTGTATGTGTGAGAGAGACATAGACAGACAGACAGACAAACAAGTGTACATGTGGTGATGTCTAAGCTCTCCTTGTGAGTTCTGGAAATCAAATGCAGATTGTCAGGTTTGGCAACAGTTCCTTTACCCAGAGCCATCTTGCCAGCTATAGACTTAACTTTTAAGCACCCAAGTATAGAAGGAAAGGAGTAGTATTTGAATCTATGCTTCTTTTACAAGGAAAGCAAATTATATTACACATTTTCTAACTTCGAAAGTAAACTGAATTCTGATACATCATGTTGATTAACATAGTTACTACACATATATACTTACTGGATTTCATTAATGCTGTCTTTTTTTTTTTTTTTTTTTTTTT
>NW_022196915.1:44375459-44379996 GCF_008632895.1 Mastomys coucha
GCCTCAAACTCAGAAATCCACCTGCCTCTGCCTCCTAAGTGCTGGGATTAAAGGCGTGCGCCACCACTACCACCTGGCCATTAATGCTGTCTTACATACAATGATCATCTTCATAAAAGACCATGATACTGAAGCATATTAAAGCCAGCCACTCAGAGGCATGGGAAGAATGGTGGCAGGAGCAGCAGTTAACACTGGTAACAGGCCGGCTGGCTGCCATCTAGTGCCCTTTAGGCACTGGCCTCAAGGGCTGCAATATTTCAGCTCTAATTGGCCTTTATACAACCTCATGAAGTAAACATATTAGTTATCCCACCATGCACTGAGGAGCAAGGTCAGTGATTAGGTCCAACTAGTAACAACTTTTGAACTGGTGACCATTCTCCCTCAGACCCCTAGGATTACAGGCATGACTGGCTTTATTAAGCCTCCATGGCACAATAACCAGTCTTTTTTTATTTTTTTTAACTTTATCAATTTATATAGCTTAAACATCTTGTTCTAGCCAGGCAGTGGTGGTGCACGCCTTTAGTCCCAGTGCTTGGGAGGCAGAGGCAGGCGAATTTCTGAGTTCAAGGCCAGCCTAGTCTACAAAGTGAGTTCCAGGACATCCAGGGTTATACAGAGAAACCCTGTCTCAAACCCCCGCCCCCCAACAACAACAACGAAACAAAAACAAATAAGTCTTGTTCTGCAGAAGAAGAATCTGAATAAAATGAAGTAAAAAATTACTGTGTGGTTCTCCAGCTACTTACTGGCAGAGCTAACTAGACTTGTTTTGCCCATCCTGTCAGGTGACTTCATCTGCACCTTTTCATTCTAAACAGTCCAAAAGCTCTCATCTACCACTGTGGAAGGAGCACAAGGGAAATTTTATTTCTTTCCAGTAGGATTATTTCCTAGGTAACACTGACTGGCAGCATGCTGAATGCACTCTGAACAACAGATACAACTAGCCCCAGTTGAGCCCCTAGTTGTCTTAGTCATTCTGCCTGCTTCTGTACTGAGATGCTAGGAATTGAGTCAACCAAACCTGAATCCTCCTTGTCCCGTGCTTGGTATCCATACTTCTGGAAAAACTCTCTTAGTTTTATGACGTCTGCTGAATTTTTTTTCATCAGTACTTTTGTTGCCTTTATGAACCTTGTGCTTTCTTGACTTTCCAATCTTGCTTTATCAAGAAGAGCATTAACATTATCCTTTTAGGAGGAAAGCAAATATATTACACATTTTCAAACTTTCAAGTTTACTTTGTGATGGTTATTATGTTTAAGTTTAAACTTACTATGTTTGAGTGACCAAAAAGCAAAAGCGCTTTCTGGTTTGTAAGTCCTTAGCTTGTACAAGCTGCAGCCTTCCCTTTTTTCCCAGACATTGAAGTATATTCTTAAAACTGACTGATATTGGACGATTTGCTGTTCTTGCTAGATAATAATAGGTCCTAAGACTGTTATTTCTGCTTTTATTATCAAGTTTGCTCACTCTGCTCAAAAAAGATGATCAGGAAAACTGTTAGACATATGTGTTAATTAGGCCTTGCCAACTGCTCAGCACATGTAATCCAGGGAGTTTGCATTCATAAATCCTGGACTATGGTTAACTGCTTATCTTTGATGTACTCTCACATGCAGTCCTGGTGCCAATCAGTTCAGGTGCTAGAATCCAAATAACCTCTTCTCATTAAAATCTTATTCTCTGTTAGGTTGGTGATCTCTGGGTGACCCTATCTAGACCCATTACGACTTAGGCTAGAGAAAATTACTCACAAGAAAAATGGTAAGTTAATAGTACCTTTAGAGTCTGGACTTCTGAATGAAGGCCATTCAAAATCCTCACTGGAGAATCTTCAAAGTCTTCAAGCAAGGAGAAAACAGTTCAATAAGCACGAGGAAAACAAAAAAATTAATGTAGTTTCTTAAACGTAAAAATTCTGCTGGGAAGTGGTGATGCACACCTTTGATCCCAGCACACGGAGAGGCAGAAGCAGGTGGAGTTCCAGGATAGCTAGGAATACAGAGAAACTGTCTTGAAAAACAAAAATAAAAATAAAAAATAAAAGCCTTCAAGGAACCATAGCACACATAAATCACGTAAGTTTCCAGGCACAGCAACCCACGCCTTTGATCCAGAAGTGAGAGGCAAAGGCAGCTGATCCACAAGGCAAGAACTACATAGTGAACTCCCAAGATAAAGCACACCTAGCACCAACTGTAAGCATATAAACACACCAGACAGCAAATGATACAGTGGATAAGACTCTACAACGTGGATGAACATGAGAATGAGGCTAAAGAATGGCGATATTCTAGGGCTCCTTTTACAGGAAAGGTCCTGAAGAGCCAGGTCCACAGCACAGAAAGTAGACACATGGTTGCCTAAAGCCTGTAGGATGGATTGTGATAGGATTGTGGTGAACAACTGTCTACTGGCAAAGAGTTGTTTTCTTTCTTAATGAATCAGAGTTTGGGTTTACTGTAGTTAACAGAGAAACACAAGACAGGTGGTAGTGGTGCACGTCTTTAATCCCAGCACTTGGGAGGCAGAGGCAGGCGGATTTCTGAGTTCGAGGCCAGCCTGGTCTTCAGAGTGAGTTCCAGGACAGCCAGAGCTATACAGAGAAACTGTCTCGAAAAACCAAAAAGAAATAAAAATAAAAACAACAACAACAAAAAAAAACAAGAGAGGGAGAGAGAGGGAAAGAGGAAAAGAGAGAAAGGGAGAAGGAGGGAGAGAGAGGAAAAAAGGGAGAGAGAGAAAAAAAATCCAACACCTATAAAGATAGACACAAGGCTTCTGTAACAGTTTCAGGGAGTTAGTTATATTTTGGAAGTTATAAAACTCTAAACCCTCCTTACTAGCAGTTGCACAACTCTTGATTATACTAAGAACCAATGAAATGCAATCTTAAAAAAGTTTTAGTGTATGTAAATTATCTCAAAGATAATGTATAAGCTCATTTACTAATTTATCACTATAGTCATTGTCTTAGTAATTATATCAATTATATCATTGCTGTAATACAATCAAAAGAAACTTGGGGAGAAAGGGTATATATTTGGCTTATACTTCCACATCACTGTTCACCATCAATGGAAGTCAGGCAGGAACTCAAACATGGTAGGAACTGAAGGCAAAAACTGATGAAGAGGCTATAGAAGGGTGCAGCTTATGAGCTCAGCCCGCACTTATGGATGCCCTGGGATGGCACCAGGCACCATCCACATCAACCACTGATTAAGAAAATGCTCTACAGCCCAGTCTTATGAAGGCATTTTCTCAACTGAGGCTCCTTCCTCTCAGGTAAGTAACTCCAGCCTGTGCCAAACTGACATAATTAGCTAGCACAGTTTTGAAAGTGAAGGCGCTGGCAATATTCCCTGTATTTTTTACATATTAAAGAATAAAAAGAATTATTACAATATAGCTATCTCCTGAGAGGCTCTGACGGTACCTAACTAATACAGATGTAGAGGCTCACAGTCATCCATTGAACTGAGTACAGGGTCCCCAATGAAGGAGTTAGAGAAAGGACCAAAGGAGCTGAAGGGTTTGCAGCCCTTTAGGACGAACAACAATATAAACTAACTAGTACCCTCAGAGCTCCCAGGGACTCAACCACCAACCAAGGACTATACATGGTGGGACTGATTGTTTTGGCAGCATGTGTATAGTAGAGGATTGCAAAGTCGATCATCAATGGGAGGAGAGGCCCTTGGCCCTGTGAAGATTCTGTGCCCCAGTGTAGGGGAATGCCAGGGCCAATAAGTGGGAGAGGGTGGGGTGGCAAGCATGGGGAGGGGAGGCAACAGGGGTTTGTTCTAGTTGTTTTTGTTTGTTTCTTTCTTTCAGAAACTGGGAAAGGAAAAATCATATCACATGTAAAGAATATCTAATAAAAAATGTTAAAAAAAGAATTATTACAACATTTTCATGTAAAACAAACAAAAAATAAATGTAGTTTGTGCAGAGGTAATGTTTTAGTAAGACTACAGACTAGCAAACACTTTGTGAAAAGCAACTTTCATATAGTTGAAATACTAATGAACTTTAGTATATTATGCCGAATTTTAGCTCAACAACATAAACAAAGCATATTTTAACCCCCTAAAGAATGGTTAAAAAAATAAAAGCTGCACCAACAGTAAGTGATGTCTGTTATGAATTAAATAGAAAATATGTATATTCTTTTTACTTTTATGTATTTGAAATTTCCAACAGTACATGTTACTTTTATAGTCTCCAAAACATTTCCAAATGGAGAGTTAGTTATAAGTAAGAAGAATCTGTGTTTACAGGGTGCAATTTTTGTTGTTTCTGATTTTCAAAACAGTTGTTTTCTGTGTATCCCTGGCTGTCCTGGAACTTGTTATGTAGATCAAGCTGGCCTCAAACTCAGAGATCTGCCTGCCTATGCCTTCCAGAGTGCTGGGACTAAAGGCAAGTGCCACTGCATTTGACCTACAGGCTTGGAGAAAGATTACAATCATGACACTTTATGATAATAATCTCAAAATCTGAAGTACTTTTGTATTGATTT
>NW_022196915.1:44380006-44387560 GCF_008632895.1 Mastomys coucha
ACCTGGTTGATTGGTCAGGAGCTACCTATCGAGACCAGGCTGGCCTGGAACTCACAGAAATCTACCCCCTTCAGCCTCTTGAGTGTTCATTGCGGATGCCACTCCTTGACCTGCAACTATTTTTTTTAATCCCTAATACAAGTTAAAAATAGTGTTTAATTTTATTATTAAAAAAACAAAACAAGGGGCGGGAGAGATAGCTCAGTGGTTAAGAGTACTGGCTCCACTTCCGGAGGTCCTAAAAATTCAATTCCCAGTAACTGCAAGGTGGCTCACGACCATTTATAAAAGGATCTGATGCCCTCTTCTGTCAAGGGAGCAAACATGCAAATAGAGCACTCACATACTTATATAAACAAACCTAAAAAATCCGAAAAAGCAGTGCCGAGTATTTGTACTGCAAATAGAGTATTTCTAGAGAAAATGCAGATGGTTGCTTCAATAGGGGCTCATTAGAATGAGACGAAATCCATTTATTTATTTATTTACTTATTTATCTTTGGTTTTTTCGAGACAGCATT
This sequence comes from Mastomys coucha, assembly GCF_008632895.1. NCBI lineage: Eukaryota > Metazoa > Chordata > Mammalia > Rodentia > Muridae > Mastomys > Mastomys coucha. The sequence goes on from NW_022196915.1 coordinate 44,380,528, forward strand.
TCTCTCTGTTATCCCTGGCTGTCCTGGAACTCAGAAATCCACCTGCCTCTGCCTCCCAAGTGCTGGGATTAAGGGCGTACGCCACCCCGGCTCGGCGAGACGAAATCTCTTTACACGTACAGAAAACAGGACTTTAGGGCATCTTGAAACAGTTGACTCTGGATGTTGTTAACGAACACCCAACAAACAGCTCGCCTCCGCCCCACCTGCCGCCACTTGGAGAATTTGTCAGCGCCGCTTTCCTGACCGATCCACACCGCCCACTGAGAACCGCTCCCACCCGCCCGCGCCCACTCACCACTGTCCTCGCCGTCCAGCGCTCTCAGCAGCCGGGCCGTCTCGCTGTCCAGCATGGTGGCCAGACCCCGCAGCTTACAGTGGAAAGTCTGGATGGGGTTCATGCTGAGGGCAGCTGAGCCGACGGCCGACCTCCAGCCCCTCGGACGAACGCGCTACACATTCGAATCCTCGCGCCGCCCGTCCCGCCCGCCCTGCGCAGGCGCAGAAGGCTTCTCTCGCGAGAGCGGAAGTCTCCCATCAGGACCTCCCCCCTCCCCCCAACCAAAGACCGGAAGCAGCGCGCCTGCGCCGCCGCGCGGGTCAGCGGACGCAGAACGCATCGCGGAGCGTGTCCCGGGTCTGTTGGTACGCGAGGTGGGTTTTCGGGGAGCACCCCCTTCCCCCGCAGTGTAGTCGGCTCCCCGCCACTCACTTCCGAGCGGCAGAGCGTGCTCTGGATTCGGCCCCGTGGCCGCGGGACGTGGGCGCCAGCTCGGCTCGCCGGTTGCTCGCTTCCCGGCCCCAGGGCTCAGCGCCCGCGGCTCTCGTGTCCTTTCCTCAGGAGGCACCATGTTCCTCACCGCTGTCCTCCTGCGCGGCCGCATTCCTGGCAGGCAGTGGATCGGGAAGCACCGGCGGCCGCGGACCGTGTCTTTCCAAGCGAGGGAGAAAATGATCCGTCGCCTGGAGGTGGAGGCCGAGAACCACTACTGGCTGAGCATGCCCTACTTGACAGTAGAGCAGGAGTACGGCCACGCCGCGGAGCGAAGGGCCCGGGCTTTTGAAGACATCAAGGCAGCAGCCACTTCCAAGTTCCCTAAGCATAGATACATAGCAGACCAGCTAGACCATCTCAACATCTCGAAGAAATGGTCCTAACTCGGAATCATCACCCTTCAAGATTATGGATACCAGACTGCTCTGTCCTTACTTGGTCCTGGAGCTGAGAAAATGAAATTTATGTACCAGTGTGACCCCGTCGACCATTATCTTATTAAAACAAACATGATTAATAGTTGTCTCATATGGAATACTTGGCACCCTACCTAGGTGTTTGTGTCACACGTGTAATCCCAACATTAAGAGGTGTAGGCAGGAAAATCTTTTTTGGTTTACTAAGAACTAGACTCAAAGTCAGAGAATATTTAGGGCTCTAACGTTGCTATGCATACATAATTAGTCTATTTTCAGTTTTTTTTTTTTTTTTTCTGGCCTCAAACTTGCACCAGCCCTGCCTGTGTCTAGTTGCTGGAATTGCAGGCATGGCTCCCTGCCCTTCTGTAAAATGGGGGGTTTTGTTTGTCTCACTTTGTAGCCATGGAACTTGCTGTGTAGACTAGACTGGCCTTGAACTCAGAGATCTAATGGCCTCTGCCTCCCAAGTGCTGGGATTAGAGGCAAGGGCCACCATGCCTTGCGCTGTTTAATTCTAAATGCTGTAAAACTACAAACTGATGAGTCTTTTTTTTTTTTTGTACTTCTTTTTTTAATCTTTATTGTTTTGTTTATTGTATCTTCCTTCTCATCATTTTTATCAATTTATGTTTATTATTAGATATTTTCTTTATTTACATGTCATATGATTTCTCCTTTCCCAGTTCTGATGAGTCTTTTGAAGTCTGAGGTATTTGCCTAAAGCTTTGTTGTACTTTCTGCCTAGAATAGCCATTCTCAACCTGTTGGGTATGACCCCCTGTGGTGGTAGTTGTGGAACCCTTTCACAGGGTTGAATATCAGATATTTATAACAGCAAAATTAATTATGAAGTAACAGTGGAGATAATTTTATGGTTGGAGTCACCACAACACGAGGAACTGTATTAAAGAGTGTAAGGAAGGTTGATAACCACTGCTCTAGAACAGAGCCTGCCTTTGATTCCTAGCATTCTGTAGGTGGAGGTAGAATCTGAAGTGCACAGTCAACTTCCATGCAAATTTGAGGCCAGTCTGAGATATGTGAGACCATTTCTCACAAGAAGAGTTTTTTCTTCTAGAATTTGGATTCTGTGAATGGTCATGTGAAGTAAAGATGTTTATTAGAACTGTGAACAGGAAAATTTCTGTTTGTTTTGTTTTTTGAGCTCATCATATTTGCCCACACTAGCCTAGAACCCCTGTCTATACTAAATAGATACAAACAGTGCAAGTTTTTTTAGTTTGTTTAAAAACAGGGTTTTTGTTGTTGTTTTGTTTTTGTAGACAAGTTTTCTCAGTGTAGCCCTGGCTGTGGCCTCAGCCTCAGAACTGCTGGACCAAGGAGTTTAACGCGTGCGCGAGTCAGGGGCTCGTCAGGAAGCCGCCGTGGCGCAATAAAGGTGAAGGGCCCTGTCTGGGGGCCCGAGGTGGGATCCCCAGGCCTCTCCAGTCCGCCGAGGGCGCACCACCAGCCCGTCTTGCCCCCGCCGGGGAGGTGAAGTACGACCGTGCGCGTTAGGACCCGAAAGATGGTGAACTATGCCTGGGCAGGGCGAAGCCAGAGGAAACTCTGGTGGAGGTCCGTAGCGGTCCTGACGTGCAAATCGGTCGTCCGACCTGGGTATAGGGGTGAAAGACTAATCGAACCATCTCGTAGCTGGTTCCCTCCGAAGTTTCCCTCAGGATAGCTGGCGCTCTCGCAGAAACTGAAACCCGCAGTTTTTTATCCGGTAAAGCGAATGATTAGAGATCTTGCGGCCGAAACGATCTCAACCTATTCTCAAACTTTAAATGGGTAAGAAGCCCGGCTCGCTGGCGTGGAGCCGGGCGTGGAATGCCTTCTAAGTGCTGGGAATAAAGGTGTGTACCACCACCACCTGTGCACACAACTTTTTTTCGATAGGTCTTGCCATGCTGTTTAGGTTGTTGAACTTCTGGGCTGAATTCTGACTGAGTCTCCTGAGTATCTGGGTCTACAGATGCAGAGCAACTTGGGATTTTTTTCTTAATTTTTTTTTAAACAGATCTCACTGTATCCTCTTGGTTGGCCTAGAATTTGATATATTCCCAGGCTGGCCTCAAATTTAGATGTCCACCTATCGGTCTCCTTAGTGCTAGGAGCAAGATGCCCAGTCATTTTTAATCTTTTTTTTTTTTTTTAAAGATTTTATGAGTACCCTGTAGCTGTACAGATGGCCATGAGCCATTATGTGTGTGGCTGCTGGGAACTGAACTCAGGACCTCTGCCAGCCCTGTTCGCTCTGGCGTAATTCACTATAGCTGACTTCAGACACTGCAGAAGAGGGTGTTAGATCTCATTATGGGTGATTGTAAGCCACCATGTGGTTGCTGGGATCCGAACTCAGGACCTTCAGAAGAGCAGTCAGTGTTCATATCTGCTGAGTCATCTTGCCAGCCCCCTTTTTAATCTTTTGAGTTGGAGATTTTTTCAAGAGAAAAAAGTACAAGTCCATTGTAACTATAACCAAGTAACACTTTTCCTCTAACCATATCACAACCTAGAAATTGGTAAGATCTGTAGAGCTTTTTATATGTACCCATGTTTATGTGTATAAGTCTATTTGGTTGCTGTATAACCATGGTTCCATTGCTACAGTGTCCTTCATTCTCTTTGTAGCATCCTGACTCCCCCACTATTGTTCATCTCTTTGTTTTTTATTATTTGAAGAATTTGTAAGTAGAATAATTTATAGTTTTTAAAAAATGCATAATGTAATTTATTTCCTTTGCCATCCATTCTGGTGGTTACATTTATCAGTGATTTGAACTTCCTTTTTTCACTGTGTAGCCCAGGCTGGTCTTGAACTCAGTGATACTCCTGCTTCTTCCCATCAAATGCTGGGATTATAAGCATGTACCACCATGCCTAGCAAACTTGCTTGTTGATTGTATCAGTGTATCATGGGCCTCTCTGTGAATCTATACAGATTTACCTTATATTTTTATTATATGCTTGATAATATAGATATGCCTGTTAACATTTATTGATAATAGACACTTAATTTTTTTTCTCCAACAAACCATGCTGTCAAGCATGTCAGTATACATGTATTCTTAATGACTGCAGTGTGTGGAACAGTCTTAAAAGTGGTAGTGGATCCCGTGTACACTGGTACTGTCAAAATGGTGTCCATCAATACTGTATCAATTTATGCTTAGCAGTAACAGAAGATACTAGTGAATATTTCCTGCTGTGCTGTTTATCATAGCAAATTTAAACAGTGAAAGAAAAATTAAAGTACGATCCATAGATTGCTGGGCACTCTGGTTTACATTTTTCCCAATGCCTACAGATGCGCAGTGAGTGTTCAGAGGAAATTATACTAGTCATTCAGAAATGATGTGCCAGAGTGCCAAGTATGCACTTTGGACTCTTAGGCCTCTTTATTTATAATCCCCACCTTCTGTAATTTGGCCTGTACAGTTTTTCTAAGCATACAGGAAAATGTGTGGTCAGTGAAACAGGAAGTGAGGGCTATGAATGGCTCCCCTCACCATTTTGCTTACTATTTTCCTTTCCCCAACAATATGGTATTTCCTTGGGCATGAATCAACTACTTTTTCTTCTGATCTTAGACTTACTTACCAGGGAATCTAGGTCCTTATAGGTGCCGAATGTCTAGTAAAGAGAAGGTGCTTAGGCGTTTATTCCTACTACTCACCCATTCTCGTGCAGGTACTCAATAGCTGGCATTTTCCCCAAGGATGTACTTAATTTGTTTTTTGTTATATAGTCCTGTACTGGAACTTACTATATAAACCAGGTTGGCCTTGAACTCACAGAGGTCCAGGTATCTACCTCCCGAGTGCTGGAATTAAAGGCCTATCCACCACACCTGGGGTGCTCCAATTTTTGATTATACAAAATCTTTTAATGGCTTCTTGGTGACTCTGGAGTGTAATAGGCAGAGGTCTTACTCATTTACTGTTTTGTAAAAAGCTCTCCCAAACAACTAGTTTTCTCTACCATTCCTGTATAAATTCCTTAGGGCATTGATAATTCAGAGGTTGCATCTCAGAGCTGCATTTAATCAACGCTTCTTAAGTCTTCATATACTCAGAATGTTTTCCTTTGATTACTACCATAACAATTTAGCTAATTTTTGGAGTATTTATTACATTCATGTGTTTGCACATGCACAAGCTACTGTGCACATTTGGCTTCCTGGAATCAAACCCAAGATTTCAGCTTGGAGGCAATTGCCTTCACCTGTAGAGCTATCTTGCTGGCCTAGAAGTTTTAAAATAACCGAAAGCCCTGTACAAAGTATGGACTATGTGAAAAAGGCAGTGTCTCCTCACATAGCACAATGGTCTAGCATCTTGTCACCATTGATACAGACTAAGGCCAATTTTTCTTTTTGAAAACCAACATAGGCACCTGGTAGAAGAGTATAAAAAGACAAACACTGAAGTGGCAGCTCTCTTAGGGGTTGTCATGCATGTTTTAGACACCCCATCACACATGCAAACAGCAGTAGAGTCAAGACACAGCACTTCAGTCTTTTGTTGCTTCAAACAGTACTGTAGAGTTTTTTTCCTAGTAGGGGAGACAATGTATTACCACAAATTATGAGTCTGAGTTTCACACATTTGGGGAAACTGCAGGGGTCAGCACATCCAGATGACAATGGATAAGCCTCACCCTGGGAAAACCATCTTCATGATCATCGTAAAAGTTCTTTGCCAGATAAGTATATGTAATGAATATTTTTATGAAGTACAACTCCTGAAGATAAAAATGAATCAAAGAATGGCCACTGCCAAACCAATCTGCTCTCCCAAGACTGCTAAAGGCACTAAAACATTAAACTCTGATCCTTTGAAATTATTTTTGTGTTGTGTGTGGGGGGGTTATATATACATACTGAGGCCAGGTGTTGGATCCCCTAGAGCAAGAATTGCAGTCACCATTATAGGTACTGGCAACTGACTTCTGCCCCGCACCCCCCGAAGAGCAGTATGGGCTCTTAATTAACCAGAGTTCTCTCTCTCTAACCCCTGGTTAATATATTTGAAGTTAGGGGTATTAAGACACTACCAAAGAAAAATAAAACTAATGGATATTAAAGTCATTAGTCCCTTTCTGATTCTCCAGGGTTTATTTTATAAGAAGCTATTTTAATAAAACAAAATTTCAAGAGTCTATCTACAGTTGATTGGAGCCAAGTAACGGCAGAGCAACATGAAAACAATAATAGAAACAACACCGTGGAGGTACTAAGGGTGTCACCCTGTGATAAAGGGTGACTTGACAAACTGAAATGTAGCCTGGTTGAGTCATTGAACAGAAATACCACTCAAAAGCTACTAGGGAGTTGGATAGTTGGCTGAGTTCTTAGGAGTGCATCCAACTCTTCCAGAAACACTGGCTCCCTACTGCCTTTAACTCTAGCTTCATGGATTCCAGGGCACTGAGAGACCCTTCCTCATAAGAGACTCCCCCATCCCCAAGCTTAAACAACAATACAAAACAAAAAACCATTAGGTGAGCGTCATGAACACAAGAACTATTAAATAACCATAAAGACTGTGGCATCAAAGAGTTGCATGAACACAAGGTCAAAGAACTATTAAATAACCATAAAGACTGTGGCATCAAAGAGTTGCATGAACACAAGGTCAAAGAACTATTAACCATAAAGACTGTGGCATCAAAGAGTTGCTGTCTTTGTGCATTCTGGGACATCACCTAGTGTTGTAGTGAGAGTCTCAATCATGTAGTCCTGGCTTGCCTGGAACTTGATTAGGTGTGGTAGCCCTGCTGTCTTCACAGAAGAATTCCAACTGACACCAGATACTGCATCTCGACTCAACTC